>NC_139165.1:83029068-83284068 GCF_965202585.1 Thalia democratica
TATTTTTAATATAACATATATACTTTTTTAAGAAAATGGTAGTTTGTTTTAGGAAAGCTGTAATTTTATATATTGAAAACAAAATTTTTGCTATATTCTTCTACATTATAAAAAATTTTAAGTCTCGTTATCATTGATGAAAGTTATATTAAAAACTTTAAATTGTTAACGTTTTAGGTTGTTGTACAATATATTTTAACTTAAATTAATGTAAAGATATTATTTTAAATTTTTAACGTTATAAAAGTTAATTGTATAAGTAATAAATAGTAACTTTTTCAAAACAACGTAATTTCCGTTTCGATCGAACATAACACCAGGATCATCTTTATTAGCTTTAACTAACATACTATTTGGAATTCCAGTGGCATATTTTGGCATTGGTGGAGCCTAAAAATATTGATTGAAAAATTTTATTAATTGTTTTAAATTTTGTTTAAACATTTAAGAAATAAAATATTTATAATAAATAAAACTTTTTTTGCTAAATACCTTTGGTTCTGTACATTCGTTAGCTCTGTGACCTTCTTTGTGGCAATTTTTACACCAAAAGGTTTTTTGAGGCTTTTTCTTATCTCCACTTATAAGCTTCATTTTGTGTAAAGTTTTCTGATCAAAAACATGTGAACATTGTTTCTGCATTTCTTCAATTTTTTCCTTTTCATTAATTTCTGGCTTATTTTTCAATGCCTGTAAAGTTTGGTTATAGTGAAAATTAATTTAGTTGAGGAATATACAAAAATACAAAACTTTAATAACTTTGAGTTTATAAAATCTAGAACGAAAGTAGAAATTAAAATGGATTTCTAAAACTGTTTTAGATATGCTACTGTTTTGTTGAAACTTCGCTTAAAGTTTAAATTTTAGATAGTTTTTTACTCCATTTAGCTAAAATTCAATGTATAAATATTTTTAAACTTTAAAAAAAAACTCTTAGTCCAGTTTTTTTTTTGACTAACAATATTATTTAAGTTCAATCCGTTTTAAAATTAGTACTAATTTTACCTAATTACACACTGATAAGCTTAAATTTTCGAATATGTAAAGTTTTAGTTTTTTATTTAGATTTTTCATGCATGAATAAGTTTATAAATAACATTATAGACAAGCATCATTGTTATGTGCAGTTTACTGTTTTATTTTACTTGAAGAGGTTGCAATTTTTTTTGTCACCGAAAACTGGTTGTTAATAAAATATTTTATTTGCACATCTTTATTTAAAACTATTAGTCATAAACACTAATAGGGTTTAATAATTTTTTTATTTTACTTTCATAACACTTCGATTACTTGATAGAAGTTTTTAGATACAAAGTGTAAATCAATCAACATAATTAAGTATAAGTTTTAAAAAAGTTATTTAAAGAGTAAACGTACAGATATTTCTTTTCCGAGTAATATATTTTCATTTTTTGAAATTATAGATTTCTCATCCTTCCTAACTTTATAGACAATAGGCCCTTTTCTGTTTATAACAAACTTATAAGTTATTATGATTACATCAGTAACCTAGTTTTAATGTTTAATAAGATAAAGCAAATTAAGAAATTCGAAAGATTTTAATTGAAATTTAGATCTATTACTTCTTTTTTGGTAATTTTATTAGCTTTACTAATATAATCTTTAGTTATCTTTTTTTTTAAATATGAATTATTTGTTGATCACAATAATAAATTAACAACTAATGAAACATGTTTCATACTTAATACTTTTACTTGAAGTACTAACTAACCATCTATATACAAGCAGTATGGCGTTCACTTTAACTTCAGAGCAGTGTGTGTATTCTTTAAAATATTTTTTATTGTCATGATACTTTGTTTTTGGCAAGCTCAAAAAAGTTATTTATACAGTTTTATAGTTTTTAAGTTTACTCGTCTGTAAAAAATGAAACTGTTTTTATAATTTTTTTTGTTTATAAAAAGAACCAAAATACTTTAAAATGCGCATCTATGCAATACTGTAAGTTAACATCGCATAACACAAAGAAAACTATTTAATAATGTTTTGTTGTTTTTTATGTATTTTTTAGATGCAGTTTTTAGTAGTTCTCTGTAAGTTCCAATGTATGGGTTAGCAGCCTATTATGAAAAATAAGGCAATCCAAAAGTAAAAAAAAAGTCATTTAAGGGTGTGTTTAAAAAATAATAAAAAAATGGTTAGAAATTTTTATTTATAGAAACAGCAGTTGTGTATTGAAATTAACAGGTCGACTGAAAATAATGAGATTTTAAAACTTTTTCTTAAAAAATGCTTTGCATAAAAGGAAAACTAATAACACACTGTTACATAAATACCATCTAAACCCCCATCGCCAAACCTTTTACCGAAGTTTTAAATATAAGCTCTTACCTCTAACCTATCTTACCTAGCATAAACAAAAAATAATAATAGTTTTATTAGTAAAAAAATTAAATAGGAAGAAACTGAAGCTGAAATGAAGTAAGCATAAAACAGGTAGCATATTTTATGATGATTTTTGTAAAACTATAAGCTATAAAATAACATAAACTTTGTTGTTACATTGTATAATTATTAATCTTTTGATTAGAAAATAAAAACTGTACTTTTTTGCTTTTAGTTTTAAACATGGCAACACAGCAAAAACTCGCCTGTTTAATTAAAATTTTACTAGTTTACACACTTTACGAACATAGATCTATAAAGTTACTTCAAACAAATTAAAATGAACGAATTAAAATATTTTGCTATTTACAAAAACACAAACTACATAGTTAAATATAAGTTAAATACTTTTGCAAATTCTAAAACTTTGTATATAGAACACGTAACTTTAGTACAGTAATATTTAAAGTAAGTAACCTTTAGTTGTATGAAAGTCCAATACAGTTAAACTGCTATGATGTGTTTGTTTAAAGTTTAAGTCCTCAATAATTTTATTCTTTACTTCAACAATAGGCATGCTTGAACCATCTAAAGTAATAAAGTGCTTTGTACTGGCACCAGCAAACTTGTACTCGATCGTGTTAGACATTTTATTTATTTTAATTATAGCTGAAAAAATAATATTTTTAAAAACTTATTTAACCTATACTTAAAAATAGGAAGTAAAATTTGATTAGAAAAGTTAAATAACAATTGTAACATATTTTACAAAAAAAAAGTATTTCTTTAGCATGACGAAAATGTTTGTATTTAACATTGAATAGTAATCCAAAAGTCTACAAAGTTTAACCGAAAAGTAAAGCACTAAAATTTTTCAATAACTTTATTCTTTACTTCAACAATAGGCGTACTTGGACCATATAAAGTAACAAAGTACTTTCTATTGGCACTAGCAAACTTGTATTCAACTGTGATAGACATCTATACTTTGTTTAAATTTAAAATAAAACTTCCTTAGATAAACGAAATGATAATAGTATTACATTTTACAGAAAAGTTTCCTTTTAATCTAGCATAAAGAAAATGTTTTTAGTAATCATTGAATTGTTATCGAAAAGTCTACAATATTAAACGCAAATATAAAGCTTTAACACGGCCGTTAAATTTCAGTTTTGGCCGACAGATGGCTACATGGCTCATTAAAGAAAACCTTGTTTTTCAAAGACAGATGAAAACCTTAGTTTTTTTTTATCTTCCATTATACTTTTATAAACATAAGTGTAATAAAAGTTCTTTAAAAACTTCACAATGTGTGTGTATTTTAAATTAAAAATATTTGTTAAAATAATTGTAGTAGTTTAAAATTAGTGACTAGGTTGTAAAATATTTTTATTTTTGAAAAAGCTAATTCGAAAATCTAAATTTTAAGACGTTTATTTTAATTAATGATGTTGAAATCAATATAATTTTTTTTTTTTGCTGATTATTTTTTCAGGCAAGCAATTTGTAATTTGTAACGAAAAAAGAACCTTATTATTTCGAAAAAAATAGCGCTTAATAATTCCTTGTGACCATAGCTTTTATTGGAAACCAATAAAATACAAATAGTTTTTTATTTAACTAACAAGTTATAAAAGACCAAAACTTATAGCTATAAAAATGTAATGATATCTTAAAAAATAGTTTGAATAAGTAATGACATAAAGTTATTATCTCAATCACTTACCTGCGTAAAATAAAATTTCTTTATACAATAGAATGTATTAAGAAAAATATTCCTTTGATAACGTACTTTTCAAAATTTAAACCTTTTTAACTACTTATTAAACTTTGAGTTAAGAAGGACGAAGAATTGACTATTATCTTTTAAGAACTTTTTATAACAATTATTATTCGAAATATTTGTTTGTTAGCGTATTTACACTTATTTAATCTTCATTATAGTCAAAAGTTATTCTTCAAATTCTAATAACATTGACTTAAGCTTGAACTTAAAAAGACAGGAATGGGTCGTAAATGAAGGGCAAAAGTATCTTCGTGCAATGTAGTGCATTCGTTCAATTTTGTCCCCTAGTGCAATTTTGTATGCTCGTGCAATTTAGACATCTACCCTTAAAAACAGTTTCTGTAAATAGTTAATGCTTTTACACTCTTTGTAAATACTTTTTAAAAGTTTTACTTTCTCTTAGTATTTATTAATTTATTTAAAGTGTTTATGATTTTGCTAAAAATACTAACTAGATGAAAATTACTTAAAAATTTTAACTATGTTGGTCACTAAACTTAATTATACTGAATGTATGTTGTATATTTAATTTGGATAAACCATTTTATTAAGTGATGAATTTAAAATTTTTGGTAGTAGAATTTAAATTGGTAAGTTTTACAAGTACTAGTAATATAAATCTTCTAGTGTCTTAAAAACCATATAACTTAGACCAGTGGTCATCAAGCTGGTTAAAATTTGTTCAAAATTGTATAAAAATATGCAAAAATGTGTAAAAATTTTAAACATAATTTCTGCAATTCATACTAAAATTAGTATTCCTATTATTAAATTTTAATAAAAAATTTTTAGTTATACTTACGTTATGAAATTTCATTCAGTGAATAAAATTTTTGTTAAATAAAAATATTTACAGAAAAAAACAACGACAAAAAGATAAAAAACAACACAAAATAATATTCAAGACAGTTAAATAGGAAGCATCCCCTTGTATTTCTGGATAGTACCTAAAATCTTTCTGTATTTTTGTTGCTGGCCTTTTATTTGATAGGTCTGAAAATTATTGCTAAAATAAAAACAAAAAGTTAAACTAATAAACCTAATTAGTTTAAAAATTTCGATTTAAACTTAGTTTAAACTTGTTTGGTAAGTAATTTGAGTTTTATTAAATAATAATTCATTTTCGAAAAGCCTTTTTAAGAAGCTCTAAATATAGGTATTGTCTCCTAATTTAAAATTAATGAAAAAGTAAATTTATTAAGCTAATTTTTTTATTAACTGCAAAAAAAAAAATTATATAGCATTTATCAAATGAAATAAGACTTTATTGAGACTTTTTTATACGAAACCCTGGTAGTTCTAATACCGTTCTAAATTTAGAGTTGTTTAATGTATTTTTAATTGAACTCATTAATTAAAATAAGTTCTCGTAATAAAAATGTTACTATTCAATAAAATAATTTACAATATTTTATACTAAATTATGATAATATTGTAGGATTTTGTATTGTAGGACAAAACTTAAACAAAGAAGTTTAATATAGTTAAAATAAATTTAACACTAACTATATGTAAGTTTTTAAGGTGAATTATTTGGGATGTTAGGTAGGAGACGACTTTTTTATGAGAAAAACTTTATAAACATTGAAAATCTAATATAATGTAGTAGGTACGAAAATGGAAATTTTTAACTAAATGTTCAAAAAAAAAGATGATTTAAAATGAGTTATCAGGGCGGTATTTAGCATTACTTTAAAACTTTATAAATTAAAAATTTATGATCACAAAAAATGTATATACTATGATATATTTTTTGAGTCAATTTGGAATTTTTTTATTTGACATGTAAAAATCTTAAAGTTTCCGGGTTTATAATGATTTCGTTTATAACTTAAGGTTTTATTTTTAAATTTTTCAAATTTCAGGTTTTTAAGCCTAAACTATTTATTCTAGAATTAGAGGTTTTTGGCAATTCTGAACCTAATGAGTTTAAATAATTTTTAAAACAAAAAAATATTTTTGTTAAATATAAATTTATATTATAATATTACTAAAAATGGAAGAATTAATTCTCATACATGAATAAGTTCAAGAAAAAAAAAATAAAAGATTTAAAAAACATATAAAAATTTTTTTATAGAATAATGAAATTGGCTTTAGTCATTCTGATGTTATTAAAAATTACTGAGCTACTTTCAATATTCAAAGAAATGTGACAAGCCTGAAATATTAAAACTAGACTAAGTTATTCTAAGACTTAATTCTACAAAACCCAGTTAGTTCTATTACCTTTCTAATTTTAAAGTTATAAGAAGTACTTTTGTTTAAACTCATTAAATTAAAATAAATTATTGTAATAAAATAGTAATCATTTACAATTTAAATTAATAATATAATATATAAATTGATAATAATGTAGGATTTTTAATTGTGGGAAAATACATAAACTAGAAAATTTAATAAAGTTAAAAAAAAGTTTAATACTAACAATATGTAAGTCTTTGAGACAAATCTTTTGGGAAGTTAACTAAGAGACGACTTTTTTATAATAAAACTTTGTAAACATTAAAAGTATAATATAAAGTAGGTACAAAAACAATCATTTTTATCAAAATAATTAAAAAAAAAAGAGGATTTTAAATGAATTATCCAGGCTGTAACTAGCATTACAAAAAATTAAAAATTATAAGTATTAAAAATGTATACGTTATGATATATTTTTTGAGTCAACTCGGAATTTTATTAATTAACATATTAAAATCTTAAACGTTTTAGATTTTTAGTGATTTTGTCTATAACTTAGGCTTTTTTTTCAATTTTTCAAGTTTTAGGTTTTTAAGCCTAAGTTGTCTAATTCTAGTTTTCCAGGTTTTTGGTGAATCTAAAACTAAGAATTAAATTAAAGTAATTTCCAATAGAAATATATCAAATATCTAAAATAATTGATTTGTAGTATCAAATTATTCAATTTGAAGAATTTAATCTTAGACATGAATAAGTTATAATAAAAAATACAGAGAGAATTAAAATAAATATTTTGTTTTGAGTTTTTAATAGAATAATGAAATTGGCTTATTCATTTTATGTTATTATAGATTACTGGGATCCTTTCAGAGTAATTAGCAAGCCTCAAATTATAAAACTAGTCTAAATTATCCTGAGACCTGATTTTACAAAACTATGGTAGTTCTATTACCTTTCTAATTTTAAAGTTTATAAAAGTATTTCTGTTTGAACTCGCTAAATAAAAATAAATTGTTACAAAAAAATGGTAATCATTAACTAATTTAATTAGTAGTATTGTACATTCAATTATAATAATAAAGTAGGATTTTGTATTGTAGGACGAAACTTAAACAAAAAAAATTTATAAAGTTACAATAAATATAATACTAACCATATATAAGTCTTTAAGAAAAATCTTCTATGTTAACCAAGAGAGGAGTTATTTACAATAAAACTTTATAAACATTGAAAGTCTAATATAATGAACGTACGAAAATGGTCTTTTTTAACAAAATGGTCGAAAAATAGAGGCTTAAAAATGAGTTGTCAGGGCTGTAATTAGCTTTACTAATAAAGTTTATAAATTAAATTTTAGATAACAAAAAATGTATACATCTGTGATAGATTTTTTGAGTCAGTTTGGAACTTTATTACTTAACATGTAAAAATTTTAAAATTTCGGGTTTTTTATTGATTTCGTCTGGAACATAAGGTTTTTATTACTTTTTTCAAATTTCAGGTGTTTAAGCGTAAATTGTCTAATTGTATAATTCAAGGTTTTTGACAAATCTAAAACTAACAAATAACGTTAGTATAATCTAAAAAAAAAATAAAATTTATTTTTTTGTAATATTTGATTCCCAGTATCAAAATATTAAAATTGGAACAATTAAATCTAATACATGGTTCATTTCTTAAAAAAAAAAAGAATGAGAGATTTAAAAATATATAATATCTTTATTTTTTGTTAGAATGATGAAATTAGCCTAAGTTTTTCTGATGTTATAAAAATTACTGGGCTACTAAAAATATTCAGAGTGTGTGTCAACCCTAAAAATCTTAAAACTAGACTAAATTATCTTGAGACTCTATTAAACAATACCCCGGTAGTTCTAATACCTTTCTAATTTTAAAGTTATTAGAAGTATTTTTGTCTAAAATTATTAAATTAAAATAATTTATTGCAATAAAATGTTAAACATTTACTAATATAATTCTAATATTGTATACTAATTTATGATAATATAGTAGGATTTTGTGTTGTAGGACAAAACTTAAACAAGAAAATTTAATAAATTCAAAATAAATTTAATACTAACCACATTTAAGTCTTTGAGAAGAATCTCTGAAAATGTTAGCTAAGAGACGACGTTTTTACAATAAAAAGTTATAAATATTAAAAGTCTAATACAAACTAGGTACAATGATGATCATTTATTAACAAAATGGTCAAAAAAAAGAGTATTTAAAATTAATTATCAGGGCTGTAATTAGCATTAGAAAACAAAATTATGAATTAAAAAATTTAAATAACACAAAAATTATATATTATGATATATTTTTTGAGTCAATTTGGAATTTATTACTTAACATGAAAAAATCTTTAAACTTCCAGGTTTTCTAGTAATTTTATCTATAACATAAGGTTTTTTTCATAATTATTTTAATTTCAGGTTTTTTACCCTAAATTGTCTAATTAAATTAAACAGCATTCCAGATTTTTAGCAACTCTAAAAACTAACAATTAATTAAAATGAAATTAAAAAAAAAAAAAAATAATTATTTGATTTGTAGTATCAAATTATTGAATTGGAACAACTTAATTCCATACGTGAATAAGTTCTAGAAGAAAAGACAGAGAGAATTAAAAAAAAATAATTCTTGATTTTTTTATAGAATAATGAAACTGTTTTAAGTCATTCTTATGTTACTTAAATTTACTGAGCTCCTTTAAATATTCAGAGAATGTAGCAACCCTCAAATTGTAAAACTTGAATAAGTTATCCTGAGATATAATTCTAAAAAACCATGGTGGTTCTATTAATTTTATAATTTCAAAGTTATGAAAAGTATTTCTGTTTGAACTCATATAATTGAAATAAATTATTGTAATAAAATAGTAATTATCTACTAAGTTAATTAATAACATTATATATTAAATTATGATAGTAAAGTAGGATTTTGTGTAATAGGACAAAACTAAAACAAGAAAATTAAAAAAAAAACTAAACAAAATTTAATACTAACCACATGTAAATCTTTGAGAAAAATTTTTTGTGGATGTTATTTAAGAGACGACTTTTTTTACATTAAAACTTTTTAAAAATTGAAGTCTAATATGAAATATGTACGATATTGGTCATTTTTAACAAAATGGTCCGAAAAAAGAGGACTTAAAATGAATTATCAAGGCTGTAATTAGCTTTACTAAAAAGATTATAAATTGAAAACTTTAGATAACAAAATACGTATATATTATGGTTTTTTTTAAAGTCAATTTAAGGGTTTAAAACTAAACATGTAAAAAAAAATTAATTTCAGATTTTTTAGTGATTTCGTCTATAACAAAGGTTTTTTAATTTTTTCTAATTTCAAGTTTATAAGCCTATATTGTTTAATTCTGGAGTTCAAGTTTTTATCTACTCTTTATCTTAAAAAATTTCAAAGTGATTTTGAATAGAAAAAAATTAAAGTTTTTAAATTATTTGATTTGTAGTAACAAAAGTATTAAAATTGGAACAATTAAATCGTATACATGAAAAATTTCTAGTAAGAAAAATAACAGAGAGATTTAATAAATATATATTTTTTTTATAGAATAATGAATTTGCCCTAAGTTATTCTGATGTTAATAAAAATTACTGAGCTACTTTAATATTCAGAGTGTGTAGCAACCCTACAATCGTAAAACAAGGCTAGGTTATTCTAAGACTTAATTCTACAAAACCCTGGTAGTTCTATTACCTTTCTAATTTTAAAGTTATTAAAAGTATTTCTTCTGTTTGAACTCACTAAATAAAAACAAATTATTGCAAAAAAATGGTAATCTTTTACTAATTTTATTAATAATATTGTTTATCCAATTATGATAATATAGTAGGACTTTTTATTTAGAAATTTAAAAAAGTTAAAATAAACTTAATACATACTAACCATATGTAATTCTTTGAGCAAAATCTTTTAGGATGTTACCAAGGAAACGACTTTTTTTACAATATAAACTTTATAAACATTGAAAGTCTAATATAACGTAGGTTTGAGAATGGTCATTTTTAACAAAATGGTCTAAAATTAGAGGATTAAAAATGAGTTGTCAGGGCTGCAATTAGCTTTACTAATAAAATTTATAAATTAAAAGTATTAGATAACAAAAAATTATATATCTGTGATAAATTTTTTGAGTCAGTTTGGAACTTTATTACTTAACATGTAAAAAATTTAAAATTTCGGGTTTTTTAGTGATTTCGTCTACAACATAAGGTTTTTATTGATTTTTTCAAATTTCAGGTTTTCAAGCTTGAATTATCCAATTTTAGAATTACAGACTTTTAGCAACTCTAAAACTAACAAATAAATTTAATGTAACTTTTAATATTTTTATTTTTTTCTATAAAATTTTATTATCAATTTTAAAATTTAAGTATAATTTTAGTATAAGTAAAATTGAAACAATTAAATCTTATACATAAATAAGTTTTAGAACTAAAAGTATACTCTAGAAAATAAATAATAGTTTTAGAAATAAATAATATATAACACTTGGATTTTTAAATAAAATATAGTAATTTGCCCAAGTCATTCTGATGTTAATAAAAAGTACTGAGCTACTTTGAATATTTAGAGTGTGTGGCAACCATAAAAACTTAAAACTAGAATAATTTTTCATGAGACCTGATTGTATACAACTCTGATAAAGATGAAATAGAATAGATTAGTGGTTTTATTAAAGTCTTATACTTTTTTTCTAATTAGATAAATAATTGTAATTCAATACTACATTAGGTCACTAACGTGACGACTATCAAATGCACTTCAAAGCAAATAAAAAATCATTGTACACATTATAGGCTCAAATAAATCTTTAATTTGATTAAAACTAGCATGCAGGGATTAAAACAATAAGAAGTTTTCCACCAAAACCTACCACGCTAAATAGTTTAGTGTTTAAATTGATTAAGTGAAATTAATTAAGTCAAGAATTATTAAACCATCGTAAACTTCAAATATTGACAAACATTAAACAAAAAAATAACCCTTTTTTTTAATTAAGTAAAACAGAGAGTACATAAGTGTATTTAGTTTATTTAAGTCAATCAGAACTTTTTTTTGTGCTAATTAAATACTAATAACAAATTTACCCATTTAAGTTTATTTCATACACAAAAAAACGTTCATGTTTTTTTGAATGAAAACTTAAGTGTTGCGCATTTTTTATAAAACGATATTTTAAGTTTAAATAAAAAAAGTTTTATTAATTTCTATATTTTTTAGAAGTTGTTTTTAGTAGTTCTCTATAACTTCCAATATATGAGTTAGCAAATTTAAAAATTAAAGCCAATTCAAAATAAAAAACTCGTTTACGGGTCGGATTGAAATTTTTTTAAATATATAAATAAATATCATTTATAAGAAAACAGCAGTTTTGTATCGAAATAAACAGGTCGGCTGCAAGTGATGAGATTTTAAAACTTTCTCTTTTAAAAAGATATGCAAATCAGGTAAACTAATTATACACTTCTACTTAAATACCATCTAAACCCTTACGCTAACCCGTTTACCGAAGTTTAAAATCTAAACTTTACCCCAAACCCTTACATATACTTTTATCAAATAAATGAAGATTAATTTTTTATAAAGTATTACATAAACAAAATTGAAAAAAAAAGGTAATCAGAAGTGCCTAGATTGTGCAGCTGAAATGAAATAACATAAAACAGGCAGCATAGTAAATGATAATTTTTATAAACTTATTTGCTAAAAAACAACATAAGCCTTTTTATTCTACATTTGTACAATTTCTAACTTTTTTTATAGAAAATAATTATTTTTCTTTTAGTTTAAACATGGTAACACAGCAAAAACTGACCTGTTTAATTAAAATTTTACTGGTTCACAAACTTTAACACCATAGATCTATTAAATTACTTTAAACAAATTAATTTGGACAAAACAAAACATTTTTCTATTTATATAAAAAAATAAACTACATAGTCATATCTCAGTTAACAAGTTTTGTAAATTCTAAAACTTTGTATATATCATGCGTTACTTTAGTGCAGTTATATTTAATTGTTAACTAACTGTTAGTTGTGTTAAAATCCGATACAGTTCAACTACAATGATATGTTTGTTTTAAGTTCAAGTTTTCAATAGCTATATTCTTTACTTCAACAATAAGCATGCTTGAACCATCTAAATCAGGGTTTCCCAAACTCGTTTATTAAATCGCCCTATTTTCAGAAATTTGAAAAAAAAAGTTGTCCCTTGATATTATAAAGTAGTTTTCCCCTTGTGTACTCACTTTTGAGTCAAAAAAGTTGTCTTAGAAATGTAGTTTAGTCTGGTACTTCTTATGCACGCACTTTTTGGCTATAATTAGAGTAATTTACAGGGCTTGAGAAAAAAGTTTACAGTTTTTTTTTATGAGGCCAGTAAAGTGTATTTAAATACTTTATTATTGAAAAATTTATGTAATATGTAGTCAATTCTGTTTAAATATGAATTATTTTGAAACTATAAAACCTTTAGGTTAGTGGCGGTCAACTTTTGTAGTCAGCAAGTTATATTTACAAAAGTCCTTTCTAGTGTCGACTTCTTAAAAAATGCACTTGTTGGCCGAATAATTTAAAAAACTAACATATAAGAAAATTAATAAACTCGAACAAAATTGTAATAAATGGTTTAGTATCATTGTGATCTAGGAAGTACTACTGAAACCAAATTGAAGGCGTATTTCAAAGTATTAAGTATCAAAATACTAAATTTTATTTGTTTTGCACAAGTAGTTTTCAAGTTGCTTAGCGGGCCGAAATTTGACTGGATCTGTACCGTTTGTTACCCATTTAAATCTTAACTGAAAACTCAAATTATAATGTTCTCTCATATAAAAAAATTCGGACACTTAGAGGTTAATGCTAAGTAACTTATTAACCCCGAACAATATACTTAAATTATTTTGTAAATAGGCGTATATATATATATTTATATGTATAATGTCTTTAATCTTCAGCTAGTTTAATTTAAAAAAAATATTAAAAATATTATTAAAAAAATTTATTCTTAATTAAACCAACTGAAGATTAAATACAATATTTTTTTGTCTTTATGAAACATATGTTTGGGAACTCTTAAAATGGCATTTTCCTAATAAACCATTTAAAAGACCTTCAAATGGGCTATGTAGAAAGTGATTAAGTTTTAACAACCACCTTATTTTCAATGTATATATATATAGATATACGAAAAGTTAATAAAAAAAAAACAGGACCGTTTTTTGTTTTAATACAAAATAAATACTTGCATATTTTTTTATTACAATCTTATACACTAATTTAAACAATTTTAAAGTTACTAACATATTGCATTACTTTTATCAATCAAGACTAATTTCTACAAGTAACTAACTTTTTAGCTGTAGAAAAAGAGATTGTATATTACTGACTTAACTTTCAAAACATAAATAAATCCTAACTGCTCTTCTATAAGTTAAGCTGAATGATAAATTTTATATATGACAAAAATAGAAAAGTTAATAGTAAAGGTTTAACTATTATTACAGTCTGATAGGGTTTTCACTCTTTGTAGCAATAAAACTAACTTGAGTCATAAAGTAATAAATACAATCTAGCCTGTGTTGGACTGATTTTTTTTCAAGTAAAAAGTTTTACCTAAGTTATCCTAAGTACCATGAGTGTGTTACATTTCAATCCTGTTTCTGTTCCCAGACAATTACTAATTATAAAATGTTAGGATTAAATCAGAGTATATAGATATTAAATATGTCAGTACATGATATTTAAAAGATACATTTTTTAATTTAGAAGTTCAAGTTCAAAAACAAAATATAAATTTTAAAACAAAAGGTACAAAATTTATCTAAATTAACTACAACAACTTTTGTTCTTCTATTGAAAAATTGACGTTAATACAGTCAGGGTTGCCACTCATTTTTTCGAAAATTTTTAGTTTAAAATTTAGTTTAAGATAAGAAACTGTTTAAATCGTATAAAAACATTAGACATATACGTTAAATCTATTTTAAATGTGTTTTTTGGTAAAGAAAATCTTGATGATGACAAAATTTTTATTTATACGATTTTTGTGTTAAATCAAAATTTTGCTATTTAATATGTTAAAATTATTAAAAATTATAGGTTCGTCCAGGTTTCCAGGTAAAGTGGCAACCCTGTATAGTTTTATTTGTCTAGTCTTACTAAGTTACTTTTCAAAAAGAATTAGAAATATCATGAGATGATAGTAGATAATAGATAGCATAGATTCGTACAAGCCATTTATGATCCCAAATAGTATATATGTCAGGTTATGAAATGGTGAGAGGGATTCTGATCGTCTATGACCTATGTAGTTATTAAATGAGAAAAATAGAATTAAAGTATGTAATTTACTTACAAAATAGGAGTCGTAAGCACTTAATTTTTTTTCTATATATACATAATCAAAACGGACTTTTTTTGTTTAAGTTTTACCTCAGAGTCACATATTTAAAAGCAATCTAAGATTAGTAAAATAGCAAGATAGAAAGTAAAAGTTTTATGACTGCCCGCGGTTATAAAATCTCCCCGTTTCCCCCTTTCACTTATTGTCGCCCCTTGACTTACTAAAATCGCCCACTTTAGGAAACCCTGATCTAAAGAAATAAAGTGCTATCTATTGGCACTAGCAAACTTATATTCAATTGTGCTAGACATCTATAATTAGTTTTAGTTTAAAAGAAAAAGTTCGTTATAAAAACTAAATGGTAATAGTGTTACATTTTACGAAAAAGTTTACTTTTAATCTAGCATGAAGAAAATGTTCATATTAATCTTTGAACTGTTATTGAATAGTGTACAACATAAAACGTTAAAATAAAGCATTAAAATGAGCTTTAAATTTTAGTAATGGCCCCAAAAGGGCTACTTGTCTCATTTTGTAAAACCTTGCTTAACAGAGACAGATGAAAACCTTTGTTTACATTTTTATCTACCATTAGTAATCTTATATTCTTAAGTTTATCAAAACTCCTTTAAAAACTTCACAATGTTTGTGTGTTTTAAATTGAAAACATTTGTTAAAATAATTGTAGTAGTTTAAAATAGTTTTTAGGTCGTAAAATATTTATAATTTTGAAAAGGCTAATTCAAAAATTTAAATTTTAAGAAATTTTTTTTAATTACTGACGTTAAAACCAATACATAAACATTTTTTTTTGCTGATTATTCTTTTAATTCAAGTAAATTGTGAGTTGCAATGAAAAAAGTGCTTTACTGTTTCTAAAACAAACAGCAAATAGTAATGTATAGTAATTAATTGCAATTTTTGTAATTTTGTAAAAAAACATTAATTGTAATCCAATCAAATATAGAAAGGTTTTTATTTAACAAAGAATTTATTAAAGACTTTAGTTAATAGGTTAAAAACATTATGATATCCTGTACAATATCTAAAAAAAAGTACTATCATAAAAGTATTATCTCATTAAAATCTGTATCACTAAGGTGAGTAAAACAAAAGTTATTTATATGATAGCATGTACTGGGAATACTAATCCTATTGTGACGTACTTTGATTTTAAATTATTAACATCTTTTAAACGACTAATTAGAATAAAAAGGACGAAAATTTATCTACAATCTACTTTAGCACGTTTTTATAATAAAGTTTTTTGAAATTTTTGTTTACTAGTGTATATATGCCTATCTAACTTTCATTATACTCAAAATTCAATCTTTTAATTCTAACAAACGTTGACTAAACTTGAACTTAAAAAATGAATTTTTGTAATAATTAATGTCTATACACCCTTTCTAATCACATTTTAATCTTATACACTAGCTTTATATTTATCAATTTATAAAAACGTTTTTGCTTTTATAGATAATATAAACTACATAAAAACTAACTAAAAAGTTAAATTATGTTGTATACTAAATAAAAACTACTAAATGAATATAGTATAATCAATTCGAGTAGTTAATACCTTTTATTTGAAGTATGTTGTTATGGCTGAAAATATTTGTCTGTTTACCCTTAAAAATTTAATAAGTTTACAAACTTAAAAAAAACAAATACCTAAATTTGTGTAGAAACTCACGACTCTTTAAATTGAGATAAGTAGCTTATCACTCGACTGTGCAAAATACCAACTGAAGATGTTATTTTTAGTTTTTATTTTGTATAAAAAAAAAAAATTTAACAAAAATGTACTTATGAATAATAACAGATTAGTGGTTTTATTCAGATTATATACTTTTGCTTTTATAATTTGATAAATAACTGTAATTTGATACTACTGTAGGTCACTAACGTACAACTTTTTAATTCATGTCAATAAAATACAATAATATTGAAAACAGATAAGGCTTAAATAAATCTTTAAATTCAATTAACTTTAGTAAGCAAGGAATACAGCGATGAGAAGTTGTCCACTAAAACCTACCGCGCTATAGAGCTTAGTGTTAAAACTGATAATTTTGTTTATATATAGACTACAATTTTTTTTTGCTAGGTTCAAATAATTTAATCTTATTAAAAATATTAATATCAAGTTTTAGTTTTAGATTAAAAAACAAAGAACTATACCTTAATTTAATTTTTACAAATTTTTACTAAATTCAAACTAAGATGTAATACGACTTTAATGTATTTAAGAACAATCTTTATTTATTAGACACATAAAAGACTATGAAAATTAAACTCTTTAAAACGACAGTAACGAAAAAAAAACACTAGTACTTATAAGTTCGATTTTACTATAAAGTACTAACAAAATGGTTACATAAATTATCGTTTAGTCGAAAATTAATTTTGTTCTTCCAAGGCTATCAAGAAGTTGTCCAATCTGTGAAAAAATAATTGATATATTAAATTTGATTGTAATGATTTTTAATATATGCAGGTAACATAAAAAAGAGAAAAACGTAAAAAAAAGTTTTCGGTTTTAAAAGATAATAACAATTAAGTAAGTTTCATTTAAGTATATAATACATTTTTAAAAACAGAATAAACGTATCTCGAGTCACTAAACTGTCATAATAATATCATTTTTATTTCTCTACGTTTAATAAACTGAGTCTTATAAAAACCTTTACAAAATATTGTTTCGCTTTTCAAAAACGTTCTATAAGGATTTTTACTTTTTTTGAAAGGTATAGCAGAAAAGCCGTTACTTTAAAAATTTAAATCAAATTAAAAAAAAAAATCAGAGAAAACCGGAGCAATCAAATAAGCTTTATTTATTATCATTAAAAACATATTTATTGATATACTCACAACTAACCCTTAGAAGTATTTCATAACCACGTCTATCTCTATTGTTTAGTACATTTGTTGTCGATACAAATCTGTTGAAAATTGTATGTTTTACTGTTAATTTAAACTTTTCTTAAGTATTAGAAAAAAAATATTTTAACAAACATACTATGAAATTCACGGAATATTATTAATTTCATACCTAACAAACTTCACGAAATTATTAATAATAAAAATAATAAATATTGTAACTATTTACCGAATTTTCCCCGCATTTAGTTCCCTGCAAAACATCATAGACGTAAAACATGGCTACTTTATTCCAATTCTTCCAATCACTATTAGGAAAGCTTTGTCTAATCATAATGTAATAAATATCTTCAAACCAAAATCTTCTACTGCAAACCAAGTATGAACAAGAGTTGTACTGTTAGTAAATTTGAACCGTAAAACTAGAAAGAAAACAATAGTATCGCGTTAACCATCAAAGTGTTGCAGTTAAAAAGAGTTAACAATTTGAATTAGTTTACCATTTTATTAAAATAAGCGAAGTTATGTAAGTTTTACATCTTTTAGTTTATAACTTTACACAAAATAAGTTGAAAAAATCACGCAACAAGTATCTTACATCTTCGTGGTTTACATATGTAGGATTTGCCTGTTTACACTGATTATCAAAACTGATGCCAGTTCCAGGATATTTAGTAGGTGGCATAGGTGGAGTAAAATAATCTTTTCCGTCGTCATTTTTCAGATAATTATTATCAATGTATTTTCTGTTTTTAATAACTAAGTTACAAGTTGAACTTTTTTTTTGAAGCAAATCTGCTCATTTACGAATTTATAAGTTGTTAAGGTTAAGTATATAGATCAACTGAAAATTTTTGTAACGTAAATAAGGAATTTAACACGTCATGTTTTACAAATTTAAGAAAGAAGAATAAAACTACCCTTCTTAACCGATCAAGAAATTTTATTACAGCCACTTATCTAATTGTACTTATCAAAATTTTGATTTTTTAATACGGTTTTAAAATCCAATTTAGAATAAAACTTTATTCTTCAACTAAAAAATTTAAGATATCTCAATTCAACTAACTTGAGGTAGAAATCAAACATTTTTCTGTTACAGTCGGACCAATCAACCTTTTCACAAGTTCCATGTTCTTCGACATAATCCATAATGTATCCAGTTGTATGAATCGGTATTCCACATTTCACAAAAGTATGATGTAATCCTAGTCTGTTTTTGATAGAGTTTTAAATAGTATTATCATAAACGAAGGAATTTTGAATGACATTTGAAATTATTTTTTCTTTTTTTTTATTCCAGAATTTTCATAAAACTAAAGCTTTATTACTTAAATTAAACCTGATAAAGTTTTAAGCTCATAGTTTTTTATAAAAACTATTTTTTTTTAATTTCAAGATATGAGCTGTATTCAAATTTAATAAAAGTGTAAGTTGTATGATTGATGTTAACAGAAAGGGAATGTTATTTGGAAATTTACTGCAAACTGAGCTCAATTAACTTTGGATAACCTTTTTTAATAATGATCAAAAAGTAAATTATATAATAACTTCTGTAAAATAAATTAGTTCTTTAAAAAAAGACAAAAAAGCACATTAACTCAAATAAGCACACATTAAAAAATAACTCCTAAAATAGATCTCTTACTGTAGACCTATATATTGTAACAACGTCAAATGACATTACGTAATTACTTTTTTTGGTGTTTTTTTCTGTATGAAGTGATTTATTTTTTTTAATTCTTTTTTTCTTTCCTAATATGTTTATTTTTTTGTCTTAATTTTTTAGTTTATTGTGTACTGTACAACCAAAAGCAATAATAATAAATATATCAATATAAATAATAAACATTTATAAAACTTAAAATTATTACGTAAGAATTAAATTATTATTTACTAGGTAAAAAATAAAAAATATTTAAGAAGATTTGTTTATTATTATTTAATTTTAATCTAGTATTTTTTATATTTAGTATTGATTAGTTAATATTTAAATCTTTTTTTTTTTTCCAATAATGGACTTCACATAAAAAAGATAATGAGTAGTTTTATAACGACTATATTTATCTTCATTCAAATATATATAAAGTTATTAAAAACCAATTTAAATTCTTAAATGCACTCAACTAACAAGTGACCGATTTCGTGAGCGACAGCGTGAGCAATGTATGAATACTGAACATTTTTTCCTCCAACTCCAACTACTGCAGCCGAATAATTTGAGCCAAC
Organism: Thalia democratica; assembly: GCF_965202585.1. Classification (NCBI taxonomy): domain Eukaryota; kingdom Metazoa; phylum Chordata; class Thaliacea; order Salpida; family Salpidae; genus Thalia; species Thalia democratica. Next base: position 83,048,876 of record NC_139165.1, read on the forward strand.
AGACGCTATCATATTAGCTTGTCCTGGTTTTGTGTTAGAATGTTAAGAAGTACTACGTAAAGTTAAACTTAAAAGCAATAATTTTTTTATTAGAGTATTAGACTAGTTTAAATAAGTCAACTTGAGTTGTATAATAAAGAAAATCTTACTCTATTATAGTATTTTTTAAGCGCACTTAACTACAAAAAGCAGTTAATAAAAAACGGTTGTTATTCAAGATAAGAACTAATTATACAACTTACCATTACCGCTGGGAATAACGTCAGTCATGTAAATTGTAACCTGTCCAACATCGTGATACTTTCTCAAACCAGTACTAACGAGGTATCGCATCCTTTTGTAAAAACTATATGGAATCATTATTTGCTTAATGTCTTCTAACGGCAGCAAAATGGGTTTTTTAACTTCTATCTCGACTGACTGTGTCGTTTTTAAACACCAACTTGTTATTATTATTGTACTAAAATTATTTAATTCAGAAACAAAATTTAAAATAAAATGTTTACAAATTTTAAAACTTTATATATGAATGTTTATTAAAATTTAGAAACAACCTCTTTTTCATCAAGATATTGAATTTCTTTCAGCATTACTTTAAATGGACGTTTAAATTTTTGATAGTAGTAAGCCACCTGTTTTGATTAAAATCTCAGTCTTCTACATAGTTAGAAAAAATTTTTAGCTGTTTTTTTATTTCTAAAATATTTTAAACTTTAAACAAAAAATATGTCATCATTACAAGTAAAGTAAACACTGCAACTTAATTTTTTTTGTAAATACTTATTAATTGTGTATTCCTATTAGAGAAAATATCGGCTAAAGTCTACACGGCCTGAGTCTGGAATTTTGTATGATATGAGGCAAATTCAAGTTTATATAAGGTTTGATCATACCACTTTAATGATCAGACCACAAGTTTTAGGAAGTAAAAATTATGTTATATTAGTCAGTTAAATTTATAGATGATTTTTAAACTTTCAATTTTTAAATTAGTAATTAAATACTTTTTGTACCATTTAAATTTAAAATTAATAACACTTTTTCATGTTTAGTTTTTCGTTTATGAATAAAGAATTGAAAGTATAATAAATTTAAAATCAATAATTTGAGGCATAAGGGTACAAAGTCAGAAGATTTTAAAGGTCTTTTATGTAAAAAGCTAAGGCTGTAATTTCTTATAAAAACTATTTTTTGCTTAAAACAATAATTAACCGTTCTAAAAGTTTCTAATTTCGATATTTAATTATTGATAATAGATTATATTGTTATTTGTCTAAAATTTTTTAGATAATATGTTTTACAGTAAATAGATATATTTTGTGTAAAAAACGTTGGACTCCTAATTGGCTACTTTCTTTTTGAATTTTTGAAAGTTTGAAAAAAGTTTTAAAAAAATTTAATTTCTTGTTGTAATGTTAAGTGTGTACTTTTGAGATATGTTCAAAAAGCGTACTTAAGAGATAGACCATCATAGATAGGTAGAAATTTAAAAAGTTTATTATATGAAAAATAAATATATTTATAAACTTAATTATCTGTATTTCTTTAAATTTGCTTAGTAAATTTTCTAATAAACAGTTGTCACAATCTCAGTAGTAATTTTTGTTTTAAAAAATATTTGTTTATTAAAGAATAAAGTTATACAAAAAAAAACTAACAATCGTTTAATATATACTAAAATCAAATTGCTAATTTATTTTTTTAAAACTAACCTGGCCATGTACTGCCCATAACCATTTTTCAAAACCTTCAAGTGATTCATGTTTTTGTTGACTTTTGTAATCAACCACATATTTAACGTATAAAACTTTAGTTTCTATGTTTGGATCACTTTTGAAATATTCAACAGCATCTTCTACGTCTGAATCGTCTGCATGGTAGTTGCTGTCAGCTGTTTTTTTTTGTGTGGAGTTTAATAAAAGTCAGGTTTTGTTTTGACTTTAAAATATATATGTATTTAATTTTCTACAATCAACGAAAAAATTGGCAAAAATCTACAGAGCCTAAGCCTAGACTTTATTATGTCGTGAGACAGGCTCAAGTTTAGCATAAGGTTTCAAGATACCAACTCGATTATCAGGCCACAAGCCCTCGGTAGATTGAGACCGGTTTCGTCCTTATTAGGACTTATCAGTCAGTCGCAACCGAAAAACCTACAATCATCAATCTACAAACGTTTTATGATGCGTTCACAATAAGCAACCTTCTGCTGGTATTGATCAGTGACGCCATTGTCCTATTGGACAACGTAATAAACGTTGCGCGGTAAAAGGCAATGCTGACTTCACTGATCAATGCCAGCAAACGGTTGCTTCAAATAAACGAATCATAAACCGTTTGTAAATTTTTTACTACGGGTTTTACAGTTGAGACTGACTGATTAGTCTAAATGAGGACGAACCGGTTTTAGTTTACTGAAGACTTGAGTCTTGTAATTAAATTTTTTTGATCAAGCCTTATATTAATTTTAATTTTTTCTAAAACAATATTTTGTTCAAGATGCCAACCTGTATTATCGCCAAAAGAAGTCCATCTTTTATTTCTATCTAGTTTTTCAGATGGTGTTTTGTAAATAACTCCATTGTTCATAGTAATTTTCTAAGTAAATAATATGCAGTATATCGATTTGCTAAATATATCTTTACAATAAATATTATAGTTTTTGAGTTAAAAATCAATAAATAGTTAGTCAATTTAATTTATTAGTATTTGTAGTATATTAAAATTAATTTACTTGTAGTATTTTTAGCTGCATCAGTTAATCATTAACAAGATAACTAAATCAACTTATCAGCTTAAAAAATTTTACAAAATATAACATTTCTTACAATTTAGACATATAAAAAACAAAATATAAGTTTTACCACTTCAGGACATAGTTGAATATCAGCAGTTATTGAGGAATCATAAACATTAGTTCCTTTATAAAAACAAGTATCATTTTTGTTCTTTTTTACTTCTACTCTCAGCACAAACGGCAGTGAATCTCTAGCTCTAACAGAAAGATGGAATCGATTGACCTAAGAAAATTGTAGCACTTACGTTTAGTTTAAATTGTTTTGTACATATTAATTTTAAACTTAATTACTAGAAACTTTTAATATGTAATATTTAAAATGGTTTATCTATAAAGCTGTTCAATACACAAAAGTGCATTTACTTTGACTGATCTAAATATTTTTTTAAATACATTAAGACATATAAGGTACAAGATGTTTTGCATAACAACAATAAAATTAAGTATTCGAAAATTTGAAAGTATTAAAAATGAAAAACAATAAATAACTTAGATTTAAATTATTCTTTAGGGAATATGATCTACTTTGATTATTAGCTACAAATGCAAAAAAAATATATAAAATTTTAAAGAAAATGTTCACTAATTAGTTTATTTAATGTAGCTCACAAGATTTATAAGCTTAATAAACGTTGTGAAGTTTAAGTAATTAATAGTTGTTTTTTTTTTTTAAACAGCTAATAATATTAGATAATTAGTACAATTAAAGATTCTAAAGGTAATAGTTGTAATTAAAACTGAACTCACTGTCATGTTTGTGCTGTACTTTTCGTTAAAAAAATCTTGAGTTGACTTCAATGGATTTTGGATGTCATAGCTTACAAAGTATCCGTTAGACTCACAAACAAATATTTCAGAAATTTGTTGACTGTCTATTGGAGCACTTTTTGTATGCTGTCAATTATTTATAATTGAAAATTTAATTAGAATAGATAAACATTTTTTAAGTGTTTGAAATTATTCTTGTCGTAGTTTTTAACTAAAAAGTAAAAAGTCCTTTTAGTTTTACGTCAATTTTGTACAAGTTAACCATATTTTACAATATATTTTACCAAGATTAAACTTTAAAACTAACCAAGAAACAAAGTGTTGCTAGTAAAGTAATCACAGCTATTCGTTTCATCTTTTTTTGTTTCAATTTGTTATATCAAGTTTATATAAATAACTACTTTAAAATTAATTAAAACATAAATAATTTTTTAAACGTATACAAAATTATAAAAAAAATACATTTCAATAAACATGTTCTGAATTTGAACTAATTTCTTTCTACACGAACTCAAAATACTAAATGTAATTTAAAACTTTTGGTTTATTTAAATGTTTAAAATGTTTGTATTTGCAATTTTTACGTTTTAAGAAAGTTGTGTTTTGTATTTCAACTAATTAAATTTTTTAAAAGAATAAGTTCACAGTGAATACAAAATAAATGGTCTATGACTGGTCTACATAGTTAAACACTAATGGGTAATATTGCAGAAGTAAAATTAAATTTATTCTAACTGTTCTTAGTAAGCATATTTTTTTCTAAATACTATTGTGATAAATATTCTCTTATCTACATATCACTTATAGTATATTATATAATACCAAAATCATACGATAAGATCATTGGTACAAAATGAAAATCATACATACAAATGAATTGATTTAATTTTATTAAAAACAGTATGTGTTTAAATTTAAAAAATGTAAATATTTAAATCGTAAAACAAGTGAAAATTTGTTTAGCGAACTATTATTAGTAGTACTTAAAACCTAAAAAATCTTTAATTAACAGTAAAAATGAAAATTTTAGACATAAAATTTAACTATTTGTTATATACAAAAAAAGTTTTGTTTCCAGAGCGGTAAATTTAATTTATGGGTGTCAGACTGACTGTATGTAATGAGAAACTTTTGAACTTTATTTTGCATACGTCATAACTAATTGTACACGTGATCAAATTGTATCAGTTTGACACGTCACTGCATTTGATAAGCTAATTTTTTACATATTGTAACTTTCTCTACACAAAGTAAATTTATACATTTATTAGAAGGAAATACATTAACTAAAGAAACATTTTTATCAAAACTAACAGCTACTAAACTTACTTTATATGAAATAAAAATATTAACATTAATAATGAAATAAGATATGGTATATCAAATGCTTATGTTACAGCAAATAAGAACATACTTTAGAGTACGACAAAATGATTATCATCAAAAATTTTATATACTTAAGAAAAAAATATTTAATTGATTATGTGGTAATTAACAGTTTTTGTGTTTATAGTTTATCTAACGACAAAAAAAGGCTTACAGTATTTGGTTCTAGGACTTGGTGCACAAAAAACCTTTAGGTTATCAAGTCGTACACCTGTGGGCTTTGGATGTTAATAATTAATTTGGATGTTTGTTAAAAATTAAATAAAATTTTTAGTAAACAAGAAGCTGTAAAAGGTTTAATAAACTATTTAACTATAACCTTGCTTAAATATTTAAACTTTTAAACACTAGTTGAAATATTCACTTTTAAAACAAAACAATACTTACAATAAGCATTCACAAAAAAAGATCAAGATAAGTTGTTGCTTAAAGCTGCACACCAAACTAACTGACTCACTGCTTAGATGAAACTGCCTGTCATGTTTTTTGGTGTGTTGTTGCATCAGTATTTAGTTTGAAACATTACGTCAGATAATTCTCACTGACTCTCGTGCATTCAACCGTATCAACTTTAAATACTCTCTAAAACAATGACAATGCAAGGAATTTTGCACTGTCATTACACACCACTTTGATACAGTTAAAAGTCTTTCCAGGACATTATAGCTACTAAGCATTTTTACCCATATATTAGTTCTTTTCCACCGACATTGTTAAATTCTTTAATTAGGCATTAAAAAAAAAAAAGAATATTAAATTTTTTTAAAGGTAGTCAAAGTTCACTACATTAATTTTCTAATTTTCTTATATATTTATGTACAACAAAAAAAATTTACACTCAAGTACAATTTAAATAGAATCGCAGTGCCATAATCAAAACAGTTTTATACATGCAGCATTTTAATATCATTAATCAATAAATTAATGAGAGGTTTATACTAAAGCATCAAGTTTAATAAGAAAGTTAAAATGACACTATAGTAACAATAAAATTCTAATGGCTGATATGATATAATCAGTTTAAAATATTTATATCATAATGTAGACTTAAAAAAAGCTTAAAAGTAATATAGTATTTAGGTCAATAATGCTTCAAAAAGTGCAGAAATATGCTTTGAAGTAACTATAAACTTTCTATGAACAATATATAATTAATTAAATAAGATGTTTTTCAAGTTAAATATTAAAAAAGCAGGTAAAAATGAAATCAGAAAATCTACTTGAATTCTTAATTTTATACTGTATTTATAAAAAAACTTTACCATTCAACAATATGCACTCTATTTTCAATAAGTAAAATAGGAATTATAAAAGTAACACAAGTGAAAGTTGTGAAATTTGATTTGGACAATAAAATTTTTAATATTAACCAGTATTTTTATTTACTAGTGTGGTTATTACAATATTCTTGTAATAAGATTTTTGTGTTCTCAGCTAGCTTTAAAAATAAACTGATCCGCATTTGACTTTACAATAAAGTTCTTAATTACAAATATATAAATTTGATCTAAACTTAAACAAACTACTAAATGCAAATAAATAAATAAAAATTCGAACTATTTGATCTATGAAAATAGATAAAACTATAAAGTGCACAACCTAATCCATTATATTATACTTTTTCTCAAAACCAAAATAATCTTAAATCGACCTTAGTACAAAAAAGAAAGTTTATTTAAATGTCTTTTAATCTTAGTTGCAACACCTTCGTACAAAGTTAGACAAAAAATATCAAAAACTAACAGTGCAAACTACAAATTATCTATGAAACAGCTCAGAAACTTTTTCACTATAATTGATATAGTTAATAATTAAAAAAACAATTAAAAACAATTGTTTGTGATTGTTTTAATAAGGTTTAAAAGTTTAAGTGATCCTAAATTTTTTCAAATCACTTAGTACATTGTCTAAAAAATAAAAAAGTAAAGTACTACTTAATTAAAAACATTAAAAATAGTTAACTAACAACTATATAATTTTAAAAGTAAGGCTTAATTCAATGTCTTAAAAAGCTTTTACTATATCATTTTAAATTTACTTAAATTTTTCAATATTATAGAGATTAAAATACTTTTTAAAACAACTACCTATTTTCTAAGCGCTAAATATTTAAGCAGTTATTTAAAAAACCTAATACTTTAAGCCCTATATTTGTATTATAAATTCAACTCTTAAGTTTTTTAAGGTTAATATTTATAAATAGTACACTTAAACTAACATTTTAAGTTTTCTTATAGTTAATCTATATTATAATAACACTAAAAAGATACGAAAATAAACAAAGATAATTTTTAAACCTTGTTTGTTTTATAATATAAACATTTTGTGCTAAGGTAAAGTTTATTTTTGATAAACAAGATTGTATGCCATTATTAAGACAGTAATTTAAAGAAAGATTTTCCAAAATTTTTATACTAACTGTTGTTTTCATCTTATAACGTGTAAACAATCAGTTTCATGTATTGTAAACTGATGTAGTTGTAACTTACGGAAGTTAGTAACTTTAATCAGAAATTTAAGTTTTACTAAATGTTGATACTAAATTTTAACTAGGGCTACTCCATATTAAACTAGGCATGACAATGAATGAATATGTTGCATTAAAGAACAATTGCAAACACTAACAAATATATAAAAAATACCATATTTTAGAAACTACTCTAAATGTAGTCTAAACTTTAAAAAATAATCAATCTAACAGTATTATACTTTAAAAATGTATGAAACTAAAATCAATTTAACTACTTAGAATTTAAATAAAAGCTAATATAAAAAGCAACACTATCAAAAAAAATCTTTAAATAGTACAAGATAATAGTATAAAATTCTATTTACATGAATAACATGTCTATTGCAGCAGGATGTGGCTAGAATTCCTCACTATTTTCTGTGGCTGCTTTATATAGCAACTTTCTTAACTTTAGCAACATTACATCAGTAATTTCTTGTCTGCACTTTATTTTCTACTTAATTAACTCTAATAATCTTGCATCAGTAAAACACATAACCAAGAGAGCTTTCTATTGAACGCTTGAATGAACAACCATATTAGCTCAAAACTTTCATAAATTTAAAATTTTTAAAATTAAACAGTAGTCAAGTGTAACTTGATATTCTGTTACATAATATTGATTGGTATTTTGTTAAACGCTTATCTGCTTTATATTTAATTCTGACAACTTTGTGCTAAGATAAGTTTAGTTTTTTATGTTGTTTAAATAAAATAAAATACCATTAACGTAGTTTAATTGAAAATACATTGGCTGAAAGTTCTTTGAACTATTAAAATTTTGTGTATAAATTTAAACTTTTTTAGTGCTTTTAAATATAGGTAAAGCTATTATATTAACTAAATTAAATAGATATTTTATTGGTTTGAAACTAAATTAATCTAACACTGACAAAATTAATTATTCAAAAAGGAACAATATTTACAAAAAAGAACATTTACTTAAATGTATTTTAATTTAAGTTCCAACACCTTCGTACAATGTTAGACATTAAACTATCTAAAACTATTAATCCAAACTACAGATTAATTTTTACAATATTTATTTTACGTAAAAATTGTAAACAAATGGAACTATGTTTGTGCATCTTTGTTTACTTATCGAAAATAAAATATTAGGCTACAAAAGTTTTAAGATGAAGTTAATTTTTACATTTACTTTTTCTTTGTAGGAGATACCTTAAGTAAGAAAAACATTAAGTTATTTAAAAACTATCCCGTTTCTTTTTTACTGCTTTTTTAAATGGCAACTACCATAAAAATGTTAAACTAAATAATAATAAACTACTGAAAATATCATAAGTTTTATAAAAAATTAGATTGTTTTAGAGTAGGGTTGTCAAATAATAATGAGTTGATATGCAAATTGACAATAATTTTCTAATAACTGTTAGTTTGTTTTAACTTTAATAGAATGCCAGAGTATTATTTCTAGTTTTGTTGGATTTACAAATATCATGCCTGATTAATCGTATTTTAGCTAAAATACCGAAATTAAAAACAGACCAAAGTAACTAAAATGCTTTTTAATACTCAATCATTATCTTAATTCCCGATTTTTATTTTCCTATATATTTTATACTGTTTAGATATAAACTTAAACTAGTTATATTATAAATATATATACCATAAAAGCAAAACGATATATGTATACAAATATCTTATTAATTAATGATCATTACTTAGTGACTTTAATGACACAACAAAATCTTCATATTGCTATGTGTGTTAAGTTAAAAACAATTATATGTTGATGTAGAGTCTAAAAGTAGAATGAATATCAGATATAAATTTTAATGAATATAGCGCACCTTTTCCGCTCGAAAGTATTTATGTTCTGATTAATTTTTATGATTAAGTACTAGTTCAAATACTTAGTTTTGTAGTTAAAACTGTACTCATTATATTTATTGCCTCTTCTCAGAAATAAGTGAATAAAATAAGAACCTCTAATTTTTCAGGATAATCAGTAGGTGACGTTAAATAGATACACACTGTAGGCATACATTTTATTGTAAAAAGAAAGTAATTGACTAGAATTTTTTTGTAACTGATTATTCTTCTATTTGAAACCCAGTATTGTAAGTAAGATATTTTATATTATAAAGTTTAGAGTAAAAGACTGTAGTCACCTAGAACAATATATTAAAGCTTGACTCTACTACAAAATGACTAATAAAATAATTTTTATTCTAAAAATTATATGAATGTAATCAATTAATTTGTCTAAATAAAGTTTTTTTATTAACAAAAAAAATTTTTTTGCGCTTTATTTTCTATCTACTTCTCTTTTTTCTAACAAATTTAGGTGAACATAAAAATATTTATTTATCAGTAATTAGCAATATTAATTTAAGTATAATTGTGAAACAACAGTCTAAAATTGATGAATTAATAATATTTATTTTAACTTCATGTTTACATACTAAAACAAATGAGCTAAATAAATATAAAAATAATGTTTTGAAGCTTAAAAATAACTAGAGGAATCCTAAAACTTATATCAAAATTTAGGCATTCAGTAACTGCTAAAAAATATTTTATAAAATATTTTCAAACACTTTTTGTATGTTTTTTTTACTTTCCTTTGGTTTAGTGTTAAGTAAGAGAAATCAAAATTATTTGATTAGATTTAAAAAAATGTTAAAACTACTTATTTAAAAAATTGTTAATATTTTAGAATTTTTTCACTGTTTCTAAGGAACTTTAAAGTATTTTTAAGAGTTAAATATTTCAAAACCCCCATCGCAAATATATTTTTTCTATATTTTAATACATGTAAGAAAATAAAAATACAGTTTACAAAAACTTTATATATTGAAATATACAAACTTTATAAATTTAGGATATAATGGTTCTAATTTAAAACATTATAAAACATTTGCTAGTATAATTATTTTATTTCACCATATACTATCATCAGAAGTTAGTTTTGGATTTTTATAGTTATTCGAAATAGATTTTATATAGTTTTATTTTGATTCGTACGCATTGCACAAGTTGTTTTAGTTATATTAATAGTTTTTTTTTTTCTTTTTTATCAATTTCAATAACTTGCAGAAATATATTCAGATTTATCTGAAAAGTTTTTACAAAATAAGTTTTTTTTTAATTTCTGTTGCTATATTTCCAGTTATTTGTATCGGACCAAAAATTTATTAGTATTTTATAGATTTATCATTTAAAACTTATCGACATAAAGTAGTAATACGGATAGTTCAAGTAACATAGAAATTAGGAATGATTCTTTTTAAAGTTTCAGACTAGGCAATGTATAGACAAATGATTCTACAGCCCGCGCGCCGGTTCAAGACCTGAAAATTTACGGCTTGTGAATGTTTACAAAATTTAAGTTAAATCCTGCCAACGAAAGGTGAACCTGACCCGTTTAAACAAACTTTAAAGTTTATAGTAAGTATTTCGGAGCTTGAACAGAATAGCAAAAATAAAGAAATTATGTAAGTATTACAGGAGATTTAAAACTAGATTTATGAGAATTAAAGTTACATAAGATTGGTTAAATAGTTTAAATACATATTATATTTAAGCGATGATTGTAAATTAAAACGAATCCAACTATTCAAGAACTATAGAGACTGATTTTCTTTACATCTGGCCCGTTGACTAAAAATTTACCCATCTCTATGGAATATAATACTTTTGGTAAAGTAAGTAGTGTAAGTAAAACATTTATATAATCCTAACAGGATGTTGTTTAATGTTTTGAAAAATTGTCTTTGGTATAATAATTTAAATTAGTATGTTGGGCTACGTACGGCCCGCAAACCAAAGCCTCATTTAAATTCTTAGATTTAAATTTTCTTCTTTAAAAAGTCTTTTTAACGTTAAAATTATGAGTTGTGATGTTAATTTTATTTTTAGTTAACAAACGTGGTATTTTTAAAAAATTTAATTGTAGTTTTAAATATAAAGAATTTTTTTTAAGTACAACTTTTTAAAAGTACACGGCCAAGTAGGAAACTTATTAAAGTGTTCGGCCCACGAAGAACTTTTCTAGTGAAACTGACTTATATACTGGAAATAATTTCCAGCTCTGATTACAGCCTTTTTACTAAAAGTTTTAGTTAATTGCTATTTTCATTTATGATTTCTACATACTCTGTATATACTTTAAAAAATAGATAGTGCCACTTTTTGGTCATTTGAAAAGTTGTGAGTTAATATTTTTTAGTTAAGATAAATGTTGATAAAATTGAACATGTTTTCTAGTTTTATTTGTTGGATTAAAACAAATAAACAAAGTTGAATTAATTAGGTTTTTAATAAATCTTATAAAAGTCAATTATAGACTTATGGTCATGAATTTCTGATCTTGTTCTGATTTTCTTATACTATATACTATTTATTATTTTACTATATACTTATTTTACAAGTTTAAACTTATTGTCTAGGTAGTTTTGAAAACTTGCAAAATTAATATGTTTGTAGAGTGTTTTTTTTTAGATAACTAAATATTTGAGTTAAATTTATTTTTAATAGTAGTGTTTTGCAATCACGATGAATGTAGGGTTGTTATTTGTATAAGGCATACAAGAGAATTCGTATATAAGTTACATTTACTTCAACGGTACTTTATTTAAATAATAGTTTTTCAATATTAGTAGTTTACTTGTGATTGTGTTTTTAATATCTAATGTTTAATAAAAATACACATTGATACTGTAAGTATACACATTGAAAATTATATCTTGCTTAAAAGTCAACAGAAAGCCAATATTTGTGAACTTAAAAAGATTATCGACTTACTATCTTATTTATATATGTTTATATATATATATATATATATACATTATGACCACATAAATTTTAAGTCAGCATGAGATTGTAAATTTTAATAACATATAAAACACCTAAATTCCAGATGCTTTTTGAATATTGATCACACTAAAAATCACTATACATTTTCTAAAAATTAAATTTTATAATATATTAATACTTAACCTTTAAATCACAAAGGTAATCTTAACGGCTTTTAAACTTGAATTTTTGGAAATTAAAATATAAACTGCTAATATGAGTACTATAAATGTTACAATGAATGGGTTTTAGTGGGAGTTGTTAGTTGGTGCATAAGATATTTAATTTACGTTACTGAAATGAAAATTACTTTAGTCTTCAAAACAGTTCAGAACTATTTTTTAGTTACTTTAAAAACCTTCGCTTAGTTCTTATAGCAAATCGTTTAAAAAATTAAAAATGTCTTCCTTTACTATAAAAAGTTTATTTAAAAATTCCTTATAATTGAAAACAACAGAAGATGTTTGGATATTCCCTGTTAAAAAGTTAGTATGTATTATTTAGATTTATTTTCTTTTAATCTTAAAAAAGCAATATCCAGGGTTGTCACAAAAGTTAAAATTTTGAAAAATTCGGAATTTAAAAATTTTGGCTAAAAAATCTGGAATTTGAGAAATTTCGAAACAAAACCTGGAAAAACCTTTAATTTAAAACAGTTTTTACATGTTAAGTAGTTATATTTCACTTTGACACAAAAAAATCTATTATATATTCATAAATTTTTTGTATGATTGAAAAAAAAATCTGTTATAAAAACATATAAAACAGCTTCACAGTATTTTTCAATGTTTTTATACTGTTTACACAGATTTTAAGTTAAAATTAAGTTGGAACCAAAACTAGAGCCAAAATTGTGTACTTTTTTAAACGTGGAAGAATTTTTAAAAACCTGGAGAAAATTTTCTATATACTAGTGGCAACGCTGAACATCTTTTACATATTTTTTATATAAAACAAATTGAGTCTTTTAAAAATTTTGAGCTGATCTAGTTTTATTTAAGCTTTTATTAATGGTACAACAAGTAAGAGAAAATTTCAACTTGCATTTTGGAAAGGAAGTAGCATGGACTAACACTGGCTTCAAGAACATTTCTAACATATCTGCAAGATGCAAAAGCCATAATAATTCACTGAGCCATATAGGTAGCATGGTATCGTTTAACTGATTGGGAAGTTATATGATTGATATTTTTTGAATCAAAGCTTTAATTACAGTATTGATAAGCACAATACCAAAGTTCAGCAAAAAATAAAAATTTGTCAATTATTAATGACTGTATTCTTTTTTTTTTGGTTTGCAAGACACTCCTTTTGGTGAAGTAATAAAAAAGAGACTGATTAAATCCAGGTTGTTTCTGATCTCAGCTTTTTGCAGGCATTTTAGATAAGAATATTAGTAACCACATGGAAAACAGTTCAGTGAATAAAATAAATTCAGCTACAATACAGAATAAAATACTTTCGTGTTTTCTTCAAATTTATAAAACTAAGTTATTGCTCAAGTCAGTGAAGCACCTTTCGTAGCTGAAGTTATTGATGAAACCACAGACGTTTCTGTCAAAAATCAGTTATCATTAGTCGTTACAATAGATTTATACACAACTGCAAAGTTGTAGAAATATTTTGAGGATTCTTCCAACCAGACAAAACAAATACAATAGAATAAAAAATTCTGACTGAGCTAGATAAAACTTTGATCACTGTGCTGTTTATCAGCTTATTTTAATTCTTTCAATAGCTGCTAGCTGCAACAAATATACAAAACTTTTTTTCAATAAAGATAGATAAATTCCTACTTATTCTTCAAAGTCACCAGAAAGTAGACGTGGTGTTATCTTCTTGAAGTACAGTTCAAAAACTCTTCTCAGAGTTTCAATCAAAAAACAGGAATTACTTACAGAATTCAAACAAACTTTTCTCTAAAAACCGTAGTTTGTACATTATTTTTTTTGCTTGTAGACTTTTTAATTTACTTGCCAAGCTTTGCTTGTTTTACTTTAAAGTTTTTCAAACCTTTCTTTTTCTAATGAGTTGATTTTCAGTAACTTTAAGTTTAGAATGCTATTTCTTTTAATATTCAGTAGTAAATGACAATTGTTTTCTGTACGAGTAAATTAAGTTTTCTTTAATATTTATTTTGTATAGTTTTTAGTATACTTGCCAAGTTTTAATAGATATTCTTTTTTTTAGTTATTTATTAGTAATTATATAATTTTCGTTTGGTGTTTAATCTAGTACTTTCAAGTAACTTTGAGTTAAAATAAACATTATTAGAGTAGCTGTATTTTGTGGAAACGGGTCACTTTTGCACGAGGGGATACTTTTGTACGGAGACATTTTTACACGAAGGGTCGCTTTTAGATGAGGTGACAATTTTGCACGGCAACACTTTTGCGCGAACGTAACTTTAGCACGACGGGAAACTTTTGCACGAATGCTTTGAATGCATTTTAAAAGTGTACTTATACCATTAAAGACCAATTTCGTATATTAAAAAACTCCTGTCACTGAAACATATTTATACTACGAAATGACCATTTTATCACTACTATTTATAAAGTTGTAGCAAATATTCTCATTTAATACATTACTTAAAACATGTAAAAGTACACTAAAATATTTACAAAATAAGTTTTTAAGGATAATTTTTTACTTATATTAATTTATTTGTGTATTTTTAATACTAAAAATAGTTGAATTTCCCATATAAAACAAATTTAGTATGGTAAATGAGGTTAGGTAATATGATTAAAATTAGATTTTTTATATCAGGTTGAAAGTTAATACTGTATTTTATGCTAAAAAATATTTATTAGTTGGCACAAGTTTAAACTGTTGATGATTAAATTTTAAGTTTTTATTATTTACTAACACCTACTTCTTTTAAATTTTAAACTTTTGATTATACTATTTTTAAACTTTTTGTCACCTTTAAAAAATTTTTTAAAGATGATTAATAATGTTTTATGTTATTAAGATAACTTTTTTTTTCTATCTTAATTTATGTTGAACTACAATAAATCATAAATTTTAAGATAATTGCGTATAACAACAAACCTGTTTGGGATATTGTCTTCAAACTATGGTTTTCAAATCTTATTTTACACTGTGAGGCTAACTCAGGCTTGTTCACACTTTTAGTACTTAGAATTTGATGTGTAAAAATTTCAGGCAAAATTGATGTTGTTTTGAGACACTTAATTTTTTTTTTTCATAAAACTTATAACATAATTAGTATTAAATTTCCTTAACTTTCTCTTTTACAGATAATTTTTTACAAAATGTTTCTAACAAACTAAAAATATATAGCCTACAACATACTTTTCATCTAGAGAATAATTTATTAAAATGAGTAGATTAAATATTTCAAATTTTTACAGCTAAGACTTTTAACTAATAACTGCTAGTTGCTGGGCTTGATTATTTTTTATCTAAAACATT
Source organism: Thalia democratica (assembly GCF_965202585.1). Lineage (NCBI taxonomy): Eukaryota > Metazoa > Chordata > Thaliacea > Salpida > Salpidae > Thalia > Thalia democratica. The sequence continues at coordinate 83,064,595 of NC_139165.1, forward strand.
TGAATTTTATAAAATTTAAAACTATTCAAAGTGTTATTGTAGATATAAAAATATGCAAGGGGCTGCTCAAGTGGTTTCTTTAAGTTATACCAAGTTTAAGTAAATATTATTCAAACATTTTTGTGTTCCAAAAAGTATATAGACATATAATCATAAAAGTTAACATTATTTACAAAAAATATTTTTGAATATTAAGTAAGCATGTTAATTTTTAATAATCTGATTGTTAGAATTAAATGTGCGTTTATGTTAACAACAAAATCTTTCACTAAGTTAAATACTTTTTTTATTGAAAATGTAAGTTTATTTAAACAATTTGTTAGCAAGAGCTTATATCTATTTTAGAAATGTTTAGGTGAAATATATTTTATTAAAAGCATGTTATAGTGTTTTTTGAGATTGATGTTTTTTTTTTCATAACAAGATTAGAGCAATTTACAAATTTTAGTCACTACTAGTGATGTACAGGACTCACTATCCGGGTCCGGCCGGATATTGCCATTTTTGTCTGATATCCGGATTCGGCCGGATTCTAATTTGAAAAAAAAAGTCCGGATCCGGATCCGGCCGTATCCTAACAGAGTTAAAAGAGTTACTAAAAAAGCTAGTTAGTAAAAAAGAGCATACTGAAAAGTATTTTTTCAAAAACAAACCCTGTGTAAATTAATAAGATTCATTTTCGTCAGATAAATTAAACACCTACCAAGATTGGCTCATTTTACACACGTGACTAATTTACATTTGTTTACATTTAAACTATGAAATAAACACTCCAGAATTGCAACTCTTTACATATGTTGTAAAATTGAAAACTTTGGAATGAATACTTACATTATTTTTTGTTTAAAGTTGAGCTCAGAGAATATTTAGAGTTAATACGCTTAATACGAGCCAATGAGAATCATATGACGAAATGTTTCAAACTAAATACTGATGCAACAAAACATCAGAACATGACAGGCAGTTTATATGTAAACAGTTAGTTAGTTTGTGGTGCAGCTTGAAGCAACAAAATATCTCGAACTTTTTTGTGAATGTTTATTGTAAGTAGTGTTTTGTTTTAAAAGTGAATATTTTAACTGGTGTTTAATTGTTTAAATATTTAAGCCAGGTTTATAGTTTAATAGTTTATTAAAAGTTATACAGTTTATTGTTTACTAAAAGTTTTATTTAATTTTTAACTTGTTGTTTTAATTCTTTTGATATAGATTTAAATAGCTTCTAGTTTTTAAAGTGTTACCAAAGTAATTAATAATTTTGTATATGCTAGTATTTCTTGTTTTGTTTTATATAAAAGATTCATCACTCAAAACTGTCGTGTCTGATTATAGAAAGTAGTCTCAGTTAGAATTTAGTATTTGTTAGTTATTAATTAAATAAGGTAGGATTTAATTATGATGGATAGTACAAATAAGTTAAGTGCACCACAATCAGTCCACAACTTTACTACCAAATTTTCAACCTTTGATAGTTGTTCTACTGATCATTAGATTAAAGTTTTTTTTTTCAGTTTTTAAATCCTCATTCTGACTCAGGCTTGTTTATACTCACTCTAGCTAGTTTTATTGACTTAAACAGTGGCAACCCTGCTAGTTTGAAAGTTTTTGGGAATTTTAGAAAATCTTGGACTGCCTCAGACTAGTTTAGTTTTTTATAAAAACTCAGGCTAATTTCCATTTAGATTTTAAATTAGTTTGAGCTGATCCAGTTTTCAATATCTTGTAATTTTCTAGTGTATTTTGTTCAAGAACTTGATTTCAGAATTTTAATTGTAAATAACACCAAAATTTGTAAACCTTGTGGCTAGCTGTTCTACTTATTATTAGATTAAAGTTCTTTATTTTCAGTTTTTAAAAACCTCATTCTGACTCAGGCTAATTTATACTTAGTGATCTACCGGACTCACTATCCGGGTCCGGCCGGATATTGCCATTTTTGTCTGATATCCGGATCCGGTCGGATTCTAATTTGAAAAAAAAGTCCGGATCCGGTTCCAGCCGGATTCTAATTTGAAAAAAAAGTCCGGATCCGGTTCCGGCCGGATTCTAATTTGAAAAAAGTCCGGATCCGGTTTCGGCCGGATTCTAACTTGAAAAAAAAGTCCGGATCCAGGTCCGGCCGGACCCAAAATTGTGGGTCCGATACATCACTAGTTACTAGTAGGTTTAAGTTGAAAATAAAAAATTGCCACTGAAATGTGGTAGTTAATAAGATACTTAATTTGCTTTAAACAATTATGAAAATAAGCTTTTTATTTTACAGTGAATTGAGCAATATTTTTTAGCAATATTATTTTAAGACAAATAATTTTATGGTTTTTTTCATATGGAAACACAGTCACGAATAACCAGTTCAAGGAGCCACCTAGGTCAAAAATAATGTAATTCTAACATTCTAACTAAAATGTTATTATAAAAATTAAACTTTTGTTGTAAGATGACATTTTTTAAAGGCTTTGTTTGTTTAGAAAAAACCGACCTGTTTTATTTTGTATATGTTAATTTAGATATTTAAGCAATTAATCTTAATAAATAGTATCTACATCTATCATGTATCAAAAACTAGTTTTTAAATTTAGATGTTTCTTTAAGTAACAAGTTTTTAGGTAAGGTGATTAGTATTTAATTTTAAATCAATTATGTGTTTAGTGTTTTAAAAATAAGACGATATTTTTTAAACTAGAAAATAATTTAAAACAAAATGGAAACGGACTGTTGTGAATGTTTATCAGATGATGCCTTCTGTCATAAGTTTGAGCATGAAGACAAGCCTGTTTGCGTGTATATGGACTTTGTCGAAGACATGGGTATGTTTTAATTTTATGATAAATTTTATTGAATTAATACCTAATGTTGAAAACTTTCTTTAAGTATAAGTTTGGTCAGTTGCGACAAGTTTTGTTGATTTTTTCATTTTAGGGAGCATAAAAATTACTTATTTCAACAAAAAAACCGTAACTTAAAAAATTACACAGAGGTTTTAAAGAACTTATTCAAATTACTTCGTTTAAATCAGGGTTTCCCAAAAATTTTTGCAAAAGGCCCACTTTAGAGAAATTTAAAAAGCTATGGCCCCTTCCAAGAACATTTCTCAAGAAACTATCATTAGACCCAAAAAAAACTTTTTTTTTTTGCTCTTCACATCAACTCCAGAATATCTAGTGTAAGTTTCAAATTAAGACGTCATAGCCCCCTGTGGCCCCATTACTGCTCTTGGCCCTCAAAGGGTCCATTTTGCCCGGTTATGGAAACCCTGATTTAAATAAGTTTTAAAAAGATAAAATTTCTAAGCTATTGTTCTAAAAATTACTGCTTTATTTTAAAATAGTTATTTTTAACTTAGAATATTTTTTTGAAATACTTTAATAAACTTTTCTCCACTTATTCCTCCAGCACATGAAGCCAGCAGTAAAAATTTTAAACTAACTATTGGAGCTATCGTTGGCACTGTGATGTTGGTGGTCATTTTGTACGTGGTGTTCCTGGTTTTCAAGAAAAATAAAAAGTTAGTTAGAAATTTCTTTAAATAAAATTGTTTTCAACGTTATTGTAAAATGTAAATTTATATGGGTCATCTTGCAAAGCCAACGAGTAATTGGATTCAAATGTGTTTGTTGTGGGTTAAACCATTAGTGAAATATTATATTTATATACTTAAGTAGTGTATTTTCTAGTGTTGACTCAAAAGCTTTATCTAACACAGTAACAAACCAGTCTTACCAATGTACAATCAAGATGCTTATTATGGAACACGCAACGGAATTCAAATGAGTAACTATAACAATCAAGCAATTTCTGCTTTCAATAATCCTAAAAGGTTTTTTAATCTTCTTAAGTACACTAGCTAGAAATTTAACGAACATACACGAAAGTACAAAAGTTTCTAAAACTAAAACTTCAAAGTGTATAAATAGTTTTTTAATTTAACTTACTAAAGTTTAATTAATATACAAACATATGTGTGTATATAATGTATTCATAGTTTAACCGTAATGATTAAAACTAAGTGTACCCAATAAATAAAATAGCTAATTTCGTTTTTACTTTAGTAATAGTTTTTTTCTAGTTGCGTTTCTTAAAGTTTAACAGGATTCATAACAAATGTTGTTTCTAAATATGAAAATTGAATAATTACCAAAATAAATTGTACAACTTTTCGTAGGAGTTATAGATTGCTTTGACGAGTCCATACTAAAAGTTCCTGAAGAAGATTTTCATTAAATCATTCCATTTATTAATAAAAAAAATAATAATAAATACTAGTTTTTATCTTTCTCAGTAACTTTTTTTTTCAAATTAAAAATTATATAGTTTAACTTAAAAGAATAATCATGCTATTTTTTAAAGATTATTACAATAATTGATGTAGAAAATCATTTAATATTGTATTAAATTGAATTTATAGACTTTTTAATGCAATTTTAGCTTATGTTATACAACTGTATAGAATCTCAATTTAAAATTGCAAAAGTTTAAACTTTTTGCTTTTTAAATGTCACTATCTTTTAAAGAAAACTCTGATATATAAAGTTTTAGTAAAAGTTATTTCTTTGTAGAATTTTTTTTGTTCACACAGTTACTTTTTTAGTCTTATAACAAAGTATTTGGTAGTTTTAGATACATTGAAAGACGTTTTAGCTTTTACTGCAGTTACTTTTACTACAGAAAATAGTAAAAAACACAATTTTAACTAAAAAAAATTTTTTGGTCGCTTAATAAGTGCTTCTTAAACATTCTTGTATCAATGTTCAGTACTTTAAAAAAAATATAAAGAATATTAAATTTAAAAATGTGAGAGAAAAAAAAACAGTTAGATTTTTTTAAATTCTCAAACCAATATATGTAAATTATTTGCATTACATCTTTTCAATACAACTTAAATATACAATTTGTTTAGTATTTGAAAATTTATTTATACAATATTTTTATTAGCTGAGTAATTAACAATGTGCCGTAACTTTACATGAGTCAACTTTTTAAATTTATATATCAAATCAAAATTAGGACCTAGAGAATAAAGTTGAAACAATTTTTTAGTAGTAAACAAAGTCCTTTTAAGTCTCCAAACCAAAAATTAAACCAAGTTTTTTTTTTCGAATACATTAAATGATTGTTACAGTTTTTTTATTAACTTTTACTAGTATCTGAATGAAATTTTTATAGTATTATTTTCAAATATTGAAAAATAAATAGTTTTTTGGTGTTATTTAACTTTTTTAATTGTTTCTAGAAAATCTTCAAAAATTAAAAAAAAATTGTAGACTTTAAAATTGTATACTTAAACTTTGACTTTACTTTCTTCTTTTACTTAAAAATAATAGTATAGCTATAAAGTTTTACATTAAGTAACTAAGCTTCTAATGAACTACAATTTGGTTTTTTTAGTTTGCACGAAGGTAACGGCAAACGACTTGTTTATAAATTGGTATAAGTATACGCGTATATAAAGTGATACAACTAGTAGGAATGTAATTTTTAAAAATTGTTAATTTTTTAAGTAATATATAATTTTGTATAATTAATACACAATTCTTTAAATATTTATAAAATTTATTTAGAATTCTAACTAAAAGTTTATTACTTATTTAATTAGTTATTTAGTAAACCATGGGTAAACAAAATAGGCCCGGAAAGCAAAAAAAAAATTATAGAGGTTTAGTTAAAAACTAATGACAATCTGGACCACATGAAATAAAAAAAGTAAAATCAAAGAACAACTTTTATATAAAAGATTAAACAGCCACAAAAATTCATATCAAAAAGATTTTGAAAATACTAGAGTACAATAAATTTAAAACAGTAACTTATTAAAATCTTAACTTGAGTTTACAATATATAAACATTGCTATAAAGCGGGGAAAGGCAATCTGCAGTCCTTAAGTTAAAAACCTACATATTCTGAGATCAAAATTGATGAATATAAAAAAATTTCTTTGTTATAAATGACAGTAATTTTAATATCACCTAAATTTAATGAGTTCGTAAAAACAAGTATTATAAAAATTCACATTAAAACAAATTAACTGCAAAGAATTCTATTTTTAAATTTAACCCAAGTGCCGGCCGACCTGACTTGGTCATAAACACTGTGTTTAATGTTAAATACCCAGGCAGTAGTTTTAAAATAATCATTTAAGAGCATGATGTGAAATAAAGAGAATAAGTCGGTTGCGCTAAAGCGTACCAACTGTTTTTTTCTTCAGTTGTTTCTAGTTTTTTAATTAACTATTATTTAATTAAGCGCTAAAATCGTGTTGTCATAATATCAAAGCATTTATTTTATAATTTTAAACCGTGTGAATTAATATCGAAATTTTCGTAAACAATAAAAACTGCGATAAGCTTTCTCATCGGAATCTTCGTAAACAATAAAAACTGCGATAAGCTTTCTCATAGAAAATCATTTAAAGTTTCAAAACAAAATATCATTTTCCCATAAATAAGCCAATATTGAGAGAATATGTCTTCTTTCCGAATGCATATATAAGCGGTTGTTTAAGAAACAGTTCCCCTCTTTTTGTTATGCCTATAAAACAGCGCGGAACTCAACTATAAGCCGCAGGAAAGAAGTTCTACGATCAAAGCTGCTACGACTTTCAAACGGATATCTGTAACGAGTTAGTGTGTTCTATATCTTGTCACTGCACTTATTATACTTATTAAAGCACAATTACTTACTCACTATAAAGTTGTATAAAATAGCAGAAGTTTAGTAATATTATTTAATGCCTCAAACACGCGGGAAAAATTCCAAGTTGAAGAAACTTTCCCTCCAGAGAGTTTTGCGGTCCAAGGATAAAACGGACAAATCGTCTAACATGGACTCTAATACAGGTTACAATAATAATGGAGACCACGCCCACGCACCGTCCGATAATAACCCGGAATTTTCGCAGCGCAGTATAAACGAAAACGTAACAGAAGAAACTCGCGCAAAGTCTAACATAAGTCCTAATAATTTAGACTCACATAAGGTTATAAGTGAGGGGGAAAATTTTATTTCGTCAATTAATCCCCAGGAAGATCTTGCGCTTACACGATCATTGTACAACCAAAAATTATTAGAGGTCCAAAAGTTAGAAGCGCAGGAAGAATTAGTAAAATTACAAAATGATATTAAAAAACTAGATATTAGGTTAAATCAAAACAAAATACAACAAATGCCAGATTATTACGATCGCGATTTGCAACATAAAAGCGAACATTTTTTCGATAATTATGAAAACAGCCAAAATAATACTAACAATAATTTTAACGATACACTTAGAGCACAAAGACTAAGTAAAAAATTTAAAAGATTAACCGTTGTAAGAAACCCGCGAGACACCATAAACTATTTCGAGGAGGAACTGTACGATGAAAACGTCATAAGCGACTCAGAAAAATACAATTATCTAATAGGGTTTTGGCCAAGAGAAGATATTTCAGACTATTATAAAATTATTGAAAGAGGCGAAAGAAATTATAACTCACTTAAAAACTTCTGTTTACACCGTGATAACGAATTAACCGAAATCTTAGACAAAATTCCGACCTGGGAAACCAAAACTACATTTAATCAAATCTTTTCAACGGCCACAAAATGGGCCAAATGCCCAGAAGACGACAGAATAAAGTTTTTTCTCGCGAACTTAATGCCCTCCGCAATAAAAAGTAAAATTAAAGAGTATTACGACGCGGACCTTGATGTTTTTAGACGTAAAAGTCAAGCTATATGGAATGCCCATAAAGAAAGCGCATTACAAACTAGTCAAGTAAATTACAATAGGCTACACAAACCCGTTCAAAATCATTATAGCTTTAGAAAAAACTATCAAGGTAGATTTCGCGCTGAGCCTCAACAAGAATCTTACCAAAGGCATAATAATACAAACAATAACTACAACCACCAAAACCGAAATAGAAACTATGCGAACAATAACAACTCGAACCAATCTTGTCAAAACTACCGATATAATGAAAACAGAGACCGAAACGATTCTAATTAGTATCCACGTCCTTATGCTCGCACAAACAATCAGAATCGACAACAGGGAAACGGGTCCCCGTCGTCCCGACAATAAGAGGAAGAGACGATGGGTACAACAATAATCCTCTTAACAACACTATAAATAGCCCAACTAAAGTAGCTAATGTAACTCATCGTAAATATCATAACCAACTTACAAACAAAAATAATAATCCTATATATAAACCTTACTTTAATGATGCCAAAAGGCTTACAAAAAAATCTAAACCATTTCAAAATAATAATGAAAAACCGCTTGCAAATACTAATTTATTAAACAGTAAAACGTCTACTACGAATAATTTGAAAAGTGATGATGCTTGGAAATTTGAAATAAAAAAAGCTTCACACGTTAGCTTTGAAAAATTACCACAAAGTTTACCATTTATAGTAGATAATAATTCCGAAGCATTATTTTTCGTCGATACGGGTTGCGAAATCAGTATTCTTCCAAAAAATCTAACAAATGGTATTAATCACTATTTTCGACCGCAAAGTAAGACCATACAGGGAATAAGTAATACTCCTATACATCCCTTAGGTAGTGTTAAGGTCATTTTAAAATTTGGTAATTTAAAAGATATCGAACATAATTTTTGGGTCACTCAAGAAAATAGAGAATACGGCATCATAGGAATTGACTTTTTGAAAACTTATAAACTATCTATTTCGTTAGAAAACTCTAAGTTGTATCAAAATAAGACCAATCGCGTAGTTAAATTATATACGGCTAACGAATTGCCAAAATCGGTTGTAGTTACCTCACACAATTTAAAAGTAACTGATAACGAATTTATTTCACACTTTGAGGATAAATGTAAAAACTTACTTAATGAATTTCCAGAACTTACAGAGACACCTGATTACACTCGACCAGTAAAACACGGGCATTCTTTGGAAATTATAGTCGAAAATTTTAGCCCTAAAATAGTCAAAGCGCGCCGATGTAACGGTGTAAGACGAATGAAGGTTGAAGAAAATTTTAATGACCTTATTAATAGGGGTGCAATGTCACGTGGTACGGCAGATATGTGCGCTTCGCCCATTACGATAGTTCCAAAGAAAGACAATTCCATACGCGTGTGTGTGGACTACACAGTTCTTAATGTACATACACGCCCAATGTCTTACCCCTTGCCTAGGATTGATGAACTTGCAGAAATCATCCCTGAAGGAACTAAGTATTTTTCGTGTCTTGATCTTAAGGAAGCTTACTATAGCTTGCCTATCAAGCCTAGTTCTCGAAAATATGCCGCAATAATAGCTCACCATGGGGTATTCATACCCCATCGCACGTCTTTTGGACTAAAAAATGCCCCAATGGCATTTCAGTCCATGATGCAAAACATACTAGCAGGTTGCTCTGAGTATACATTTGTGTATCTTGATGATATTTTGATTTTCAGCAAGTCTGAGAATGATCATTTAAATCATCTCAGAAAAGTTTTACAAACACTTTACACAAGAGTGGGTTATATCTTAATTTACAAAAGTGTGTTTTTGCCAGAAACAAACTAGATTTTCTTGGTCATTCAGTAAGTATCGATGGGTTTGATGTCCTAGAAAATAAAGTAGCAGCAATTAAAAACTTACCTATACCTACGAATCGCAAAGAATTAAAACGTTTTCTTGGCTTGTGCAACTATTATAATCGGCACATTCCAAAGCTAGCCAAGGTAACTGCTCCACTTAATGAAATATCAGGGGGCCCTAAATCTACTAATAGGAAACCATTACATTTAAATGAAACCCAAATTAAATCTTATAACGATACTCTAAATACATTGTCAAACGCAGCGATCCTCGCCTTTGAAGACCATGAGAGGCCATTAATCGTTTATTCAGACGCATCCGATAATCACATTGGGGCCGTACTCGAACAGGAGGGTAAAAACGGGGAAAAACGTCCGCTCGCATTTTTCTCTAAAAAACTTCCAGTTCTAAAAACTGTCAGATCGACGTTTTTTAAAGAATTGCGTGCGTTATACTTAAGTCTAAAACATTTTCAAAGTCGCGTTATAGGTCGAAATTTAATTGTCAGGACTGACAGTCTATCTGTAGCAAAAGCTATCAATAACCCTATGGGGAAACAATCTCCAATGGAACAGAGATACATTGCCGCAATTAAAGAATTTAATCCAATAGTTACTCATGTATCAGGAGATGAAAATAAGGTAGCGGATGCCTTAAGTCGACCCCCATTAGTAACGGCCATGTACACTAAAGTACCGCAAGAAGATTCGGATTACATCTATACCTCCGAAGAAGATGACGAAGACAGTCTATCAGACTACCAGTCATCTGAAAGTGAGGAAGAAATCATTACCCCAGAATCTTTAAACAAAAAAGAGATAGCTAAGTTACAAAGCGACGAGCCTGATTTAATACAGGCAGCTTATGAACATAAAAAAGACGTTCGTTTTTTAAAACCAGAAAATTTAGCAGTAATAGTAGAAGACGACCAACAACGAATTATATTACCTTTTGTTTTAAGATTATCTGCTTACGAGTTAGCACATAGCTACTTACATTTAGGGAAAGAGAAATCTGTTTTAGCAACGGCAAAAGATTATTGGTGGCCAACGTTACGGAAAGATGTAGAGTATTACGTGCAAACGTGCTCAACCTGTCAAGCTACGCGAACGACGAGACACAATCGTCCGAAACTGGGTTTCTACCCAGAAAACATTGAGCGTTTTCAGTTTGTTCATGTCGACCTCATAGGTCCAATTGAAAAAGATTCAGGAACTTTCAATTATATTCTTACAATGAGAGATAGATCAACTGGCTTTCTTGCCACGGCTCCAATCGTAGACAAAAAAGCAGAAACAGTTAGAGATACGTTTATACAAAACTGGTGTGGACACTATGGTATTCCACAGGTCGTAATGACTGATAATGGGCGTGAATTCTCAAACTTAATCTTAACTCGCACCTTTGAAGAGCTTGGTATTGATCATAGATTTACACCTCCTTACAGTCCCCAAACTAATGGTTTTGTGGAAAGAATACATAATCCCATTAACGTAGCACTTAGGGCACTTTCTGATAAAGCAAACTGGCCTTTGCATTTGCCTTTAATAACGATAAACATAAACAACTCGTTTATGGAAGGGTCGCCTTTCACACCTTCACAATATGCGTTTGGAACGTGCGTAAATATTAGCGGTCGCGTAATGCTAAACGAAGTAAATGATAACGAGCCAGAAACCAGCGTATTCGACACTAAAATTTTCCTTCATACAATGTCTAAAGTTATTAAAGTTCATAGAAAGTATGAAGAGAAAAAAGCTTATTACGAACCGGGTTTGTTTGAATGTGAACAGGTATGGTTAAAACGAAAAAGTAGAAAAAAACTTAGTTCTTTATACCAAGGGCCTTACCCCGTGCATTCATTTAGTGAACACTCGGCTATCATTGATAAAAATTCAAAGCTTATTAAGGTTAGTATTAGAAACATTAAAGCGTATTTTCCTAGGGAGGATCTTAACAAAAATGGCGAAAAAATAGGGAAAAATAAAGCGTATGATTTAAGAGAACGAAGAAATAAAATTAATTACGCAGAAAGTTCATCTGATGACGAAATATAAGTTTGGCTGTAAATGCAAAAAAAATATTAAACTTATAGTTTCAGCTTTTTTCGGAATCACAAATATTGATTTTCTAAGTATAAACTTACTGGTAAAATCAGCAAAAGTTATTTTTGATAATCAATATTTTCTTATCATTTCACTTGTTGTGAAACAATGCTGAAATTAATTTATTGAAATATTTTAATACTGAAACTAATTTGAAACTAAGTTTTTGTGTTTAAGCAAAAAGAAAAAACTTTGACGACACCAGTTTATTAAAAAAATCATCTCTTATCACGTTTTAAATTAATTGTTTCCTAAGTTTAAAACACTTGTCAGTTTTTATTACATTAGCAAGTTCAAGCGATAAAATTATCGAAAGTGTTTCTTTTCACTCCCTAATGAATTTCATTCGCTACACGCGTAAACTGCGGTTTTTATTTTCCCTTACTTTTTAAGTGTTCTGTTACGAACTTCAAAAAAACCTATACAGTTTTCTTTGCTTTCGCTACAATTCCGAGAAATTTTTTCTTTATTCATATTCAAGCCTCTAGTTTTAAAACAGTGATTTTTGTGAAACTTAAATGTTTTATAGACATACTAAGCTTTCAAAGGTAAAATGTAAACCAAATCATGCACGTTTAAAAAAGATTATAAAACGGAAACACCTGCATAAACAAAAATAAATCAATGTTATTTAGATGTTTAGTTTATTTTTAAACAGTACTCCTTTGATTATAAACAAAATGGATATTTATAAATTTCTATGACAAACTTTTCTTTTCTCTTTTCCGTCTTTGTTTCGATATATAGCGAGCATCGTTTTGAAGCAAACATTTGTTTAAAGATGTTCCGTGTAGTAGTTTGTCTGATTCTGGTCCTTATTATAAAAGCGGATGAGGTTATCCGTAAGCAATACTTACCGCTTTGCGAAAACTTTCCAGTAAAAGCCTACAAGCTGACAGACCTGAAAATTTAAAAAGTATAAAAAAAAAAGAAGAAAAAAATTATAAAAAGATTAAAAAAAATAATTAAAAATATCAATTTGTATTTAATTGTCAGATCATTTCCACACAAATTTACATCGTTCAATATTAATTCAAAATGAACAACATGCCACTTGACTTGATGAACGTCTTTGGCGCACCACTAGCTAACGAGTTAGAAGTGGTTGATCAAGAAATACTAGATATGTTCCTCAATAACCAAAATATCAACAACCTTCATAACATAACGCCGAATGATGATGGATACGACACCGATCCAGATAACTGGTGGAAAGATCCAGATGATCACGGAGATTTTGCTGCTACAAACTTCACCGTTACAAAAGAGGTATGGCAAGCTTTAACGACTGAAGAAAAATACTACTACCCAGAAAGCCTTGAAATTGTGATTGAGGAACGCGAAGAAGCAGCTTCAAAACAGGCGGAAGAAGAAGGGCGATACAAATTGAAACTTAAATTAAAACATTAAACAAAAACTAAGTTTACACATGTTTTTTTTTCTTTTTCTAAAACTTTTTTTTGTTTAATAAATCTATTTTAAACTTTTATATAAACTTTTAGATTTAAAATACAAAAACCTATTGCCTTAAGTGTAATTACTAAGATACTCACAAAATTCGCAATTGTAGTTTTATCGTTAATCAAATTAATAACAACTTTTTTTCTGTTTTGACAAAAGTTAGATTTAAGTATAGTATTTTAAACTTGTTGTTTTTCAAATAATTTCCTAGTTTTTTTCTCTCCGTAAATAAAGTAAACTAAAATCTTGATTACCAGTGAACGATTTATCTACAATATTTTTGTTAAACTTATTAACTATTCACATTATAGGCTCGTTTGTGTTTAAAAAGTTTTACCTTTTTTTGAGTTAATGATTTTTCAAAGGACTTATAAATTTGGAAACAAAATTTGTTTTTAGATTAAACGACGAAATTTGCTTTTAATCGATAACTCATATCAATTTTTGATAACATCTCCCAATTTTGTGTGTGATTCGCAAAAACAAATTTGTTTTATTATCTGACAAATATAATCTTTGTAACAATTTAACAACCAGTTTTTGTTCTGTTCTCAAAACAAATCAGTTTTATTATCTGACAAATGTAATTTTTTTTATAATTTAACTCCCAGTTGTTTTGCTCTGTTATTAAAACGAATCTTTTTTATTTTTCAAATCGTTAATACATCGACCTCTCGAGAAATCAACTCTCAATTTGATTTTTTCCCTACTGGCACATAAGAAGAGCGGACATTGGAAGTTGTTGTTTCAAATTTTGTACACTTGGCATTAGGATGTACTCTAGAAATTATAGCCCAATTCATCGTCGTCGAACAAGGTCTAGGTCATCAACACCAAGAAGAATTAAAGTTGAGAGGGATGCCCCCACAATAAATATCCGTGACAGCGAGGATACAGGGTCAAGGAGTGATCGAATTATCCAGAAGTTGGAAACGTGCTACCAAGTATTTGCTAGAGTACAATCAATAACCATGTTCATTGCAATGGTTATCATCGTGTTGAAAGCTGTTCTTGGAATCAATACATAAATTGGTGGAAGAAGGAACGAACATTGTACATAAACAATTTATAAACAATGAACACTATGTTAAATAGAATATTTTTTTTTGTGTTATGTGTTTATTACAAGTTAAATTTATGTTGTTTAAATATCTTTTTGAAGAGCAGCTTTGATCATTTTTTCGCGAGTTAAGAAAAGTAGGGAAAGAGTTTTTGTCTTTTAACTAGGCTTTAAATACTAAGTTAAAAAGTAAAAAAAAGAAAATGTCATAATATCAAAGCATTTATTTTATAATTTTAAACCGTGTGAATTAATATCGAAATTTTCGTAAACAATAAAAACTGCGATAAGCTTTCTCATCGGAATCTTCGTAAACAATAAAAACTGCGATAAGCTTTCTCATCGGAATTTTCGTAAACAATAAAAACTGCGATAAGCTTTCTCATAGAAAATCATTTAAAGTTTCAAAACAAAATATCATTTTCCCATAAATAAGCCAATATTGAGAGAATATGTCTTCTTTCCGAATGCATATATAAGCGGTTGTTTAAGAAACAGTTCCCCTCTTTTTGTTATGCCTATAAAACAGCGCGGAACTCAACTATAAGCCGCAGGAAAGAAGTTCTACGATCAAAGCTGCTACGACTTTCAAACGGATATCTGTAACGTGTTAGTGTGTTCTATATCTTGTCACTGCACTTATTATACTTATTAAAGCACAATTACTTACTCACTATAAAGTTGTATAAAATAGCAGAAGTTTAGTAATATTATTTAATGCCTCAAACACGCGGGAAAAATTCCAAGTTGAAGAAACTTTCCCTCCAGAGAGTTTTGCGGTCCAAGGATAAAACGGACAAATCGTCTAACATGGACTCTAATACAGGTTACAATAATAGTGTGTAGAAACAGAAAAGATGTAATTATTGGATTTTTACTTATACTAAGTCTGCAGCCTATCCCCTTAATAAACGAATAATAACAACAACAGCTTAATTAAAGATATTAAGCCGAAACGTAGAGGATCCGGATCATATCAGAACTTTATTTGTAAAGAGATATACGGAACCTACTGGATTTTTAACTCGTGGATGCAAAACATTTTCATTAAAAAATAATCGTTTTTAAGTATAATAAATAAATGTTTTCGTAATAAAATATATCAAACTAAGCTTGTTACTTACATCCACGTTTAATTGATGCTTATTTCATCATAATTTCAGAGTATAATAGTATTTTTATATCGATTCATAAAATTATTATGAATATTTTGGGCCCACAATGTTCTTTTACTTATTTTAACTGAACTCTACAGTTTAGGTGGAACTACGGGGCCGTAAATAAAACAATCTCCGTTCGACTAGTTTTCTTATTAAACATAGTTCTTTAGAGTATTATTAAGTAAGTAGAAAACATATTTTTTTGAGAAAACAAAAGATATGCTAAAGACATTTATTATGTGTAATTAACTTATCTTAAGTGCAATTATATAATTATTTCTACCATTATATATAGCCGAGAAGGAACTTAATTTTTTTTTTAACTATTTTATTGAAACTTATTTCAAGATTACCAAACTATTTAATTCTGATACAGTTTAATAAAACTTGATTTGCTTAATCCACGGAGGAAAATAGTCATGAATCGAATAGATATTCAGAAATCGGCTATGCGTGACATAGTTCAGAGATATGGTGTTTTAACATTTTTCCTTGTTTGATTTTTCAATAGAGTCTACTTACTACTCCACCAAGCGTTTAAATAATAAATAGAGCTGATATTTTTATACTACATAACTTAAGCTATGTTACGTAGTATCATAAAATAGTAACTTAGTTTAAAATTTGAAGGTTAAACAGCTTGAGTAGGATGAATACGCGGGCTTATATATAATTAACTGTTAACATTTTAACTTTATTTTCATTCTTTTATTTTTTAGATTTTACTTCTAAACTTGCAAACGACATTTATGTTATATTGAGTTATTTTCTTCTCTAACCACTTATGAACTGTAATATTTATACTTAAAATAGTTTTTTTTTACTTATAAGAAGTTTTATAAATAATTAAAACCTAACCATAAATGAAAATTATAAGTAAGTCTTTAAGTTTTGAAAAAAAAAGCTACTGAACACAAATCAGGTAACACAATTATTAGCAATAACATTTAGTTCAAAATATTTAATTCCTATAAAACTATGATAACAACAACACGTGAAATATTTAACAAAAGCTAAAACTTTTTAAAAATAAGAACAAATTTTCAAATATAAAAAAGTTTTGTTGTGCTAAAACGTTATAAAATAGGAAAATAATGCTCTACTATAAAGATTACACACTCAAAATAAAACTATATTAAACTCTGTTTGTATTATGAAACTATGAAATTTTACAAAAAAAAATGTCTTTCTTTAATAAATCTGTTTTCATTAATAACTACGTTGTTAAAACAATAAGTAATCAAATATTTTTAAATTATTTACAGATAAAAATTTAAAATTGTTGACAACTGTAAAAAGAGTAATAAAAGAGGTTTACTTATATGTCTCTAATTTCAAGTTTTAATTAGTAATTAATATTATAAATTTAGAGTTTATTCTAAGTTTCCGCAAAACTAAGACTACTATAATGCTTAATTTTCCATCAGTTTTTCAATTAAAAAAATAATTTTTAAAACTTTTTCGTTTACACTGTTTCTAAGTAATAATTCTTCAGTTTTAGGTTTAGATTTCCTGAATATAAGACATGTTTTATCATTGTTGAGCTTTTTATACGTCATACCTATATGAAAGTCTTCCAACTTGGACGCAATGCAGTTGACATGCTCATCAAAAGATGTCTTTTCTTTTTCCTGAATTTCACTTATAAACTCTTTAATAAGAATATCAATTTTATTTTCGTAATTTTTCTTTTCTTCTTCCCAGTTGCTTTCAAACCTCGAAACTTCACTTCTTGCTTTTTTTTTAAGGTCCTCATAGAGAAGATCAGTTTTCCTTTCCTTTTCTTTTTGACTAGGAAATATTTTGTAGTTCATTTTAAACATTTCTTCGTCTACACATTTTTCTATTTTTTCTTTCATTTCTGTCAGATGCAGTTCTTTCAAAAACTCAGTCTGTTCAGTAAGTGTAATTTTAATATCTTCTACGCAAATTCCTGATTCAAGTAAAAGCTTTAAGCGCTCATCTTGGTTGTAATAAGGAGCTCTATGGTTTGCTAAACCGTGTATGTTGTAGAACTCACACAATTTTTCATCAATAGCTTTTCTAGGAGTATCTCCGAAAGAGTCAGAAATATCATTAACTTTATTCTGCTTTTTTACCAAACAGTCATCGCAAGTTGATTGATCGTGCTCTTCAAAATAAATTCTTGTTGTTTCAAAAGGTTCCAAGCAAGCACCTAGTTTTATTCCGGGGCTACTTGTGAGGCATCCTATTCTTCGATGGTAATAATTCGTTTCCACGAAACTAAATTTTACCTTTTTAGTTTTCTTGTTTGTGTATAAATTGACACTCATATCTATTGACATTTTTATTACTACTATCTAGAATTTAAAAAAATATATATATGACTTTTTTGGTAGTAATAAAACAGTACTTTTAAGTTACGTCTAAAAAATTTATATTTGTTATTACTTATAATTTATTAACTGTTTTAAATGGCTTTCGATGTTTGTATATAAAGTTCAAAATAATAATAAGATTTCTAACTGTATGCATACGTTTAAAACTGTTATGTGTCAAAAGTGTTTAAACTGTCTTTATTACACAAAAACACTTTTGCACAGGTTGAATTTTCAATTTTCTTGTTTATATTTTACTATAACTGTTAACCCTAACCCTTACTCTTGGTCGATATTTCTTTTTTTTTTTATAATACTTTATTTTTCTTGTCAAAAATTATCACTCATACAAGAGTCTATTCGTGCAAAAGTTTCTTTGTGAAAAATTAAACTGAAAATAAAATAAATTTACAATTCACTCTACTAGCTATAATTTTTACCACTGAACGGATTCTCTAACAACAAAGCTGTAACAAAACACTAAAATTTAAAAATCTAAAAAAAAATGATATCAATAAAAAAAACATATATTATTTCTATGTAAAAAGAAAGCAATTACTGAAAAATTCAGTATAAATAGTAAAAATAAAAAGTATATACTATGTTGGTATTTGTTAACAACAAAGGTTTTAAATACGTTTATTTAGTACAGGGGTCAGAAGCCCTATATAACTCGCGGGCCAGTTCTCCTCTGAAAAATTGCTCGCAGGCCATTACTATTTAGGAAAAATTTTTGAGGTTCGCATTTACTTTAAAAAAGTTCTAATAACCAGTAGAAAAACATTGTTTGAGATAAAAATGTGATGAATTAAGCAATATTAGAGCACTAATAAACAGTATTTATTAATTTAACAGCCTAACTGTATGTTTTTATTGCAAAATCTTTAACTTTTATTGTTTTTAAAATATATATTTCTGACTGAAAAGGAGCTCGCGGGCCGCAGTTTTTGACTTTGAGGGCCGCATTTAGCCTGCGGGTCGCATTTTTACTACCCCTAATTTTGTACAATCAAGTTCCATCACTAGAAAGAAACTCAGAAAACTATATATATATATATACAAACAGACTTAAAGCTAGTATTATTTAGTAATGTTAAAGAATGTTAAGTATTTTGAAGTAATAACATAAAATAAATTAAATATTTACAACAAAATTAAAAAAATTAAATAAAATTCTCTAGAAACACAAAAATAAATTTAATAACAAAAAACATATTACAATAGTATGGGTAAAAGGATAAGACGACTTGAAATGGTGGTATAAAGCCGCGGTCTCTGATATTAGCTTTCTCTGTTGTATTCTGCAATGACCACTCTTTCCAAATTGTATATCGTACATTCTTTAGATGTTTATTAGGATTGCACGATGTTTTTTACATGATGAATCACTGCATATTACTTTAATCGAGATTGTATTTCTTTATATATGCTAAAATCGTTGTTTGGTTGGATTAGGTTGATTTTTTTCAGCCAAATGCATGCAATGATAATATCAAGGATGCATTTTGTAACTTTATCTAAAAGTTGATTTATTTGGATTTAAATTAGATTTAGGGCTCAACTTTTAATGTTAGCCTTTGAATTTTATGTTGAGTCGACGTTTTGTGCCTCTGTTTTTCCTGTCATTATATAGTCATTCGTTATTTTTTTTGTTGCTTTAAGTTACATTATCATGCAGAATTTTTCTACTCACTTTTGCTTTTATGGTAGTATTTATAAGTTTTATACATACAAATTATAAAAAAAAGCTACATGAATTAAATTAAACTCAAAAGGTTTTAATTTGAGTAGTTCTAACTAACTAAAAGTTGCTTCAGATAAAAAAAATTGTGATGAGAATTTTTAGATATATCAAGTTTAGATATGAACATATATAATGATGAAAGTTTTTTGTTGACAAAAAAAAATACATATTTTGTTTATAATCGACAAAAGCAGTAAATAAATAGTATAAAAAAGTGAATAAACCATTTAAAAGAAAGTAGCATAACACTGAAAATATTTCTAACCAATTTACGTTTACAAAAACAATTTTGACCTGACGAATTAAAATAAAAACAAACTAGTTAATGTGGCCGTTAAGTATGAAATTATTTTTTTTATTTCTGCATATTTTTATTATATGTAACATAGATCTTTCAAAATTTCATAAAACTATTTATTTTAATAAATAACCTGTAGCAGTAAAAATATTGTAGGGCATACTAGTAAAATTACTTACAAGTTGTAAGTCAAGTGTCTGATAAGTATGAAACTAACTAGTCCAACTTTCATACATTAGTTTGTTAACATTATATTAAAAAATAAAAACAATCTAGAATAGAGGTGGGGAACGTAAATAATTGACGGGCCTGATCCGGAAAATTTAGTCCTTGACGGGCCGGAAAGTTACGAGTTATCGATTTATCGGGTTCAGCTGGATCCTTGTTTATATTCCGATACTATTTTAAAATTACTTTCCGGACTAAGTACTAATTTTAGATGAAGATCCAAATTCGTCTGGAAACTAATTACAAATGGATTTAGATCCGGCTAGATGAAATTAGATAAGGTATCACAGAATTTAGAATCTACTTTTTTATTGATTAGTTTCTCAAGTATGGAATTTTATGTGAATGTTTGTTGATAAGTTTTTTAACTATAACTCTGGACCAGGCATGGTAAATTTGAAAGCCACTAATTACAGCTGTTTTTATATCTATATTAACTAGAAAGCTAAAGTAACAAAATAAAACTTATTTTCTCCTCTTATACTTTACATTGGATAAAATTTCATAAATCAATCTTTATTAATTTTGTTAATATAAATTTACTATAGTATTAAATTACTTAAATTTTAATTTAGAATTTACTAAAACAATTTTAACACCTTGATTGTAAAACAAAAACAGTTTATAAAAATATTTTTACTTACTACCTTAATCTTTTTTTTAAAACAAAAAATAAAGGTTTTCTTAAATTATTATTTTTAGCTTAAAGTTTAAAAAATAAAACAGAATAAAAAAAAAATTAAATATAAAACAATTTTCATTCGTAACTTAATCTTTTATTCAACATTATTATTAATTAACTTCTTTTTTCTATAAATTTTCTATAAGGTTAAATACATAAGTTCTTCAAGGTATATTAGACTTAAATGTTTTAATATCTATATTAATCAATAAAAGTTAGAAACAACTTTAAAAAAAATAAAATTTAGTGTTATATTTACAGTTATAAGTAAATTTTGTTTTGTGCATACTTTGCTTGTCCACAAATGAGAGTTGTAAATTATATGCTGAATTGTTCTAAAGAAATAACTATATAGTTTTAATTTGAGGCTAAAAAATAAATCAAAGGTTTAAATAATGAAACTAGAACGGTTTTAGTTTAAATTAATTTTGATATCCTCAATATGAGAAAACCTATCTTAAGAATATAACTATTTTTCAAACTTTGTTTACATTTGAGACTAAAAAGTTCCTACTGTCGGGGATTTTTGATTATGATATATAATGTGATATTTAATTTGCGACGCTTGTAACCATGTCTGAATGTGATATTTAATTTGCGACGCTTGTTACCATGTCTGCTCTGGACCTAATTAACACTAGTTCTTATTATAAATACAATAATTTAATTAAAATTACTAAACATTTTAAGCAAAAAACTGGCTTGGTGTTTTAAAAAATCTTAAAAACATCCTGGAAGTTTTAGAAAAAAGTTAAGCCAGCCTGCTTTTAAAAATCATATTCAAAATATTCTGAGTCATATTGAGACTCTCGAAAACCTTAAAATATCCTGAGTTATCTTGAGTATCCTGAGTGTTTGGAAATTTGAAACATCCTAAATTATCCTGTGTCATTTTGAGATTCTAAAAGTAACAAATTATCCTGAGTATACTAACTGTTTGGCAGTATTAAATGTAAAGTTTATTTCATCAATATGTGTAAAATATTAAATTGTTTTTTCAGTTAAACTACATACTCATACATATACATTTAGAAATAAAAATCTATAACCTGATTACTTAAAATATACAGGGTGCCACTCTTATAGTCAAAATAAGCTGTCCTAAGTGACCTTAAACTATACTAAGTTTAATAATCCTAAAAAGAAAACTTAAAAACTTTTCAAAATCAATATAAATAAAGTTCTTTAAAAAAACTATTTGTAATATAACAAAATATTGAAACTGTTCTGAGCTATCTTGAGTATCCTAATTGTGTGGTGTCTTAAGGTTTTAGAATTTTTTTTTACATTTTAAAAAGTACAGTTTTTCCTACAAGTTTTTAGTAAAAAGTTATATTTAAGGTCAAAAATTGTGCTTTTTTATATAGAATTTATGAAACTATATTGTGATACTTCTTTAAATATATTTTATAGTACATAGAACTAAAAACGTTTCACATTATATATATATATATATATGTTTTTTTATCATATTTAAATTTCATAATTCTACATGTAAAATCTGTTCAAAGTATTATTAGACTATTTATAAGTACCAAATTCCTGACATTACCATTTTATTTTTGCCTTGAGTTTTGTTCAACGTTTTTTCAAGATTCTAGAATCTAGATCAAATAGCTAACCTGATTTTACAATCTAAAGGAGACTAAAAAAATTTATTAACATTAAATATTTTGCGGAGTATTTTTAAATTACTCTCAATTTCAACAGGATTTTTGATAAAAATTCCAAAATAGTTGATCAAAAACTTGGTGAATTAAAAAAAATTAATAAAAAAATTGACATGAGCTGAGTTTGAAAAAAATACTACTAACCAAGCCTAAGTATTTTATAACATAAAAAATCATAAAATACTTAATGCATACAATATTTAAAAAAATGATTAAACCATAAAATTGTGCCTGACATTTATAAAAATATATAAACTATCCTAAAATGGCTGAGTTTTTCAAGAGTTTTGAACTAGCAAGAGTTATTGTTATTCTGAATTTGAGGCAACCTTTCTCAAAATATCAAACATAATTACAAAGATTAAGTTAACAAACATAAAAGTTTCTTGTATTTTGCTTATAAAATTTAAAAACTGTTATTCTAAATTTTGTTAGACAGTAAAACTAAAAAAAACATACACAAAAAAATTGATAAGCAAATCATATTTAAAGTTAATGAGATATAACTTTAAAATATTTTTGAAATGGTTATCACTAAACTTAACCATATATTTAATCAACAAGTCCTTAAAAAAATAAATAGCATAAAAGAGATCAAACTGTAGTCTGAACTAGGAGCATTTAACTAAAATATAAAGTTGAGCAGTCTGTCATAATGAAATATGAGAGATTTCAATTTTAAATAATGATAGTTTTAGTAAAACGTGCATGGGTCATGTCTTACATAAAAACAGATTAGGTAAACAAAAAACTTGGACAATTTGAAATAGTCTTAAATAAGTGTATTGATATTTTCTTTTTTTTTATTTGCAACCAGTGACCATTTGAAAGTTGAGGGTCTTTGAAATTTACAATTGGGCATATTTGTAAATACTGTTAAAAAATTAATAATTTTGAAAAAAAAAACACCGACCTTTGAAAACACAGCAAAGTAAAAATATTAAATAAAAAAAATATGATATTTTCTGGCTAAGACATTGGTTGGAGTAAAAATACCTGAAAAAAAACATTTTTTTTAAGGGGCCCCACTCATAAATTCAAACCCCAATTCAATGGACTTTTTTTAATTAAAGGCAAAGGAGCCTTCTTTAGAAAAAAATAATCTCAGTTAGCTTTAAAGGTATGGAATAAAATTGGATCTAAGGTTTAGAAATTTTTTAAAAATTGCAAAAAGTTATTAAACTGCAGAAAAAAAATTTAATATAAAACAACAAGCTAACTTATAACAATGTCAAAAACTTATAGTTCAACAGCTATATAAAAGATAGTATATATTTTTTTGATCAAGGGTAAACCAGCCTTTTTTGATTGTTTAACTTTGTTAAGATGTAAAAAAATTATATATTTTGATACATATCTAAATTTGAAAAAAAAAAACAGTAAAAAAAAGTTTTTTTGATGATTTGTTTACTCAACTATAAAAAAGGTTTTGTACTTGTTAAGACTGGTTAATGGTTGTTTGACCTAATTAAGTTTGTAGCTTAAAATTGCTTTTTGTTGTATATTTTTCTAAATTACTTGTTAAGTACCATTAGTAAAACTAAAAACTGCTAAGCTGAATTATTTAACTAATACTTATTTTTATAACCAAAATATTTTATAACAGTATTTTAAGGATTTTTTATTTAGCTTGCCTAGTTAGCCTGATTACCAAATTAACTTTTGAAAAATCAAATAAAAGTTGTCTAAATCCATATAAAACTAAATAGCTATTTTATTGAACAAGATATAATGAAATACTTCTTTTTCTTAACCATAATCTAGCTTACTCGTAACTATTAAAAAACAAAGAGAAGTAATGGTTGAATTTGTGTTTATTAGTTGTTACATACTTACACAACATTCTTTTTATTAACTTAAATATTACACTTAACACATGTTGCTTTGAACTAGATTTATTATATACTGATCAAATGACTCAGTAAGTAATAAAATTATAAAATTCAGTGTTCGAAATGTTAGTGTTATTGAAACTGTTTAAACATTTTGACTTTCTTTATTAACTACTTTTTTGACAAAATTTAACTACTTTCAAAAAATATTTTCTAAACTTTTAAAATTTACTTATTTTAAACAAAATTGATTTATGTTATTTAGTTTACTGGAATTAAAACTTGTTTATGCTACGCAAACTGAATTAACTTAAACATACTTAGAAGATTTTGAAAAGTAAACAAAGTAAGTTTTATTTAAACTAATTAGTCAGAAGATAGCAAAACAAGACTAATATACCTCTAACTACTTTACTAAGTACTAAAACTTATTGATAACACTTAAATTATTTTTTGTAAAAACATTACTCAATATAGTGTAATTTATAAAATCGTGTTGCATTTTTATTATTTTAAGTTTTTATAACTTTATTACTTTAATTTTTAACAAAAAAATCAAAAGTATTAATATAAAAAGCTTTGTAAAAATAAGGAGATATCGTTATAAGTATATTTTGCCAGTCTTGAATCAAAGTAAAATAAAAAAAGAAAGGTTAAGGTGTTATTAATTTTTAGTTTTTTAAGTTGATTATTTAAATATTGAAATTATTCATTTTTTTTTATTAAACTAACTTTTATAAACAAAATTTCTGTAAAGTTTTTATAAAAAAATTAATTACTAAATAATCTAACTCATAGAAAAAAATTAATAAATTATAGACTTATAAACGTAAAATTATTTGTAATTATATTGTCTGAAAAATTAACTTCTTTTTTTAAACTATAAACATATATTTTTTATCATTTATTATTGTAAATTAACTTTTCTTTTTATGTCAATCTTTCACAGTAACAAAAACATGATTATATTTTCAGTTTAGTATGATACAAACAAAATACTTATAAATTAAAAATGTTACTTTTAACAAAACCACTGCATTTCTATGCCTATTGTAAAAATATTTTTATAGGTTATAAAAGAAAAACTCAGAGTTTATATTTTAAGAAACATAAATATAATTGCGAAAGTGTACACTTGTTTAACCAAAGCTAATAAAACAGAAAAAATCTAGATATGTGGTGGTTTCGCTGTTACAATAACTTTTAAAAGTTAAAGTTGATGTTATCTTTTCTAAATATTTTTTTGTTTATATATTTATGCTTTAGTATAAATGCCATTTTAGTGTACATTATACTAATTACATTAATTTTTGTTAGAAAAAAAGCTTTTTTTGTTTTCTCTACCCGTAAAAAAACTTGATGATAGGTAAAATTGTTAGCAATGTATTAATTTCGAAGAAATAAAGTTAAGAATTATAGAGTTTGATTTTCGTTTAGTTTGAATTTTTTTTTTGATTTTCTACTTTGCATATTAGTTGTTCAACGAAGTAAGCCTTAACTTAATTTAATAAAATAAAATTTGTGTAGTAAACATCACTATTTAAGATTTAAGGCTTACGAATAACAAAGATATTTACTAAAACTAAAACAAATATAGATACAGATGATAAAATAAAAAACTTAAAAAGCAATGAGTTTAAACACATTTCATATCCAATAACAACATTTTTTTTTCGTATTTTATAATAGTTTATTTAAGAAAGCATATACCTTTTTTTTTAATATATTATAGAGTGAAAGTCTATTAAGGATCTTTTATCAATAAAGTATTTCAATTGTATACCTTATTTAAATTCTGACTTAATAGAAATTGACATGTAATCATTTTTTTGATATCGTATAATCTACAAAGTTTTATGTTTGTTTTTTTCAATAACTGATCATAGAATGAAGAAATTAAATATTATTTTGAAGCTTAACTCTATGAGCACAGCAGTATAAGTACATTTTAAGTCTGGGTTGTCTGATAGTTAATAAGCTAAACAACTGTTAAAAAATTTTTAAGTTTTATTTAAACTATATTATCACATATCATTTTACGTGGATTAAGCTTTAAACTGATCAAATTAAAAACTTTAATTAATCATTAGCTCTGCTCGTATTCGAACAGACATACATTTCGTTTCTTAAAAACAATATTTTAAGGAAAATAAGAATTAAAAAGTACACTTTTATATTTTTTACTTGTTGATTAATATTAACGTCCCTAAATATAGAAACGACAGCAAACTTTACTTGATAAATATTGAACTACACCACACAGCCATGAACAACAGTATCTGAGACAACTTACGACCGGTTTCGTCCTGACTAGGACTCATCAAGCAGAAACATCGCGAGAAACTGCTTTTGAGATCCAATCGGGCTTAAGTACAACGTACTAAAGCGACCGTTTGTTTGTAAAATTCAAAAAAAAAACTACATTTTATTAAAAAATAGTTTAGTAATTTAGGTTATGATTGTATCTTTTTTTTTTTTGGTTATATAAATTTCTCAAAGATATAAATCATGCTAAATATATCATTATTATGTCACATTATATTTATTGAAATCATATATCGACTGCATCTTGATAATATATAGTTTATTTGGTATGATAAAAAGATGTATGACTAAAGGTAATCAATTGTTAAAAAAAGCAACAGACAAAAATAGACTTAAATTGTTATTATACAAAAAAGTATTCTCAATCAGGCATGGTAAAGTTTGAAAGCAATAATTACACCTGTTTTATCACTATAGTGACTAGAAATATAAAATAAAAAATTACAGCTAACTTTTATCTTATATTTTACATTTTATTAATTTTTAATGTTAATCTTTAATACTTTTGTTGTAACAAACTTATTTCAATGTTAAATTACATAAGTGTTAATTTACAATGTACTTTATTATTTAAGCACCTTTTTTTGTAACGGTAATACTTTTCATTAAAACATTTTTACATACTAGCTTAAAAAACATTATTTATAACAAAAAAATAAATTTGTTCTTCAGTGATTTTTTAGCTTAAAGCTTTAAGAAAGAATAGAAAAACTTTTACAACACAAAACTATTTTCTTATGTAACGTTGCCTTTTATTTAAAATTATTATTTATTGACTGTTACTTTTTTTGCATTAACATATTTAAAAAGCTAAATTCATAAGTTCTTCAAAGTACAACTTAAATGTTTTGACATCCTTGTTTATAAATAAAAGTTATAAACAACATTATTAGAGAAATACTTTAATGTCTTATTTATATTATTTTTTGAGAAGTTTATATTTCGGCATAACAGCTCAAACCGAAGAAGCTACCACTTTTTTTAGACTAATAATTTTAAAAACAGTTACTATTACTTAACTTGATTGTTTTATCTATTAGTTTTTTGGGCTTGTAATATAAATGTTTATTTAATAATTTTTTGTATATATAAGATTT
This sequence comes from Thalia democratica, assembly GCF_965202585.1. Lineage (NCBI taxonomy): Eukaryota > Metazoa > Chordata > Thaliacea > Salpida > Salpidae > Thalia > Thalia democratica. The sequence goes on from NC_139165.1 coordinate 83,092,136, forward strand.
TTGTTTTTACTTCTGTTTTCTGTTATCTGCCAATGCTATCACCAGACTACAAGCCTTCGATAGACTAAGACCGGTTCTGTTATATAAGGACACATTAGTCAGACGTTTTCAGTATGTCAAATGTAAACAATTGTTTAAGGGATTATTTTATGAAGAGTTTATAGAAAGTTTCAGAACATTTAAATTTTTACGTTTCAATAGGTAGTATAACATTTTAGAGTTCCATGAATAACCCTTCTAGTACAGCGAGACAAAATGTTGAAATTATGGTTAAAACAGATTTAGCAGAAGAATCAATTCAAGTTAAAATTCATATATTGAGAATATATATATTACATTTCAGGCAGCTTATTAATCTGTTCAGTAGTAAAACTTAGTAACTGTCGGAATTGGTAATATATATTTTTATGACAATAAACATTTTGAAATGGTATTTTAAGCAGTCATAAAATAAAAACCTTACAAAGTACAATTTTTTAGTAAAACTAAAAACTAAAAAACTATATTTAGTGTTTTTTACGTTTGAATAGGTAGTATAACATTTTAGAGTTCCATTTATAACCCTTCTAGTACAGCGAGACAAAATGTTGAAATTATGGTTAAAACAGATTTAGCAGAAGAATCAATTCAAGTTAAAATTCATATATTGAGAATATATATATTACATTTCAGGCAGCTTATTAATCTGTTCAGTAGTAAAACTTAGTAACTGTCGGAATTGGTAATATATATTTTTATTACAATAAACATTTTGAAATGGTATGTTAAGCAGTCATAAAATAAAGACCTTACAAAGAACAAATTTTTTAGTAAAACTAAAGACTAAAAAACTATATTTAGTGTTAGTTTGTAATTTTTTTACATTTCATATTATGGATTTAGTTGTAATATTAGCTAAAAAAATGTGTATATAGTGGTTTCATCATATGTTTCTTAATTTAACGTTTTTGAATATAGTTGCAGTGCAGAAATTTTGTTAAAATTGCATAGATTTATAAATTAAATAAACCGAAAGTTTAATTTTTCGTCAAGGTATTATAGCCAAGAGGTTAAGGGGCCAGATTTGTAATCTATTATTAACTCAAGTACTAGGATTCGAATCCATCACTGCCATATTATTTTTACAAAGTACTTATATGTTTTTTTCTCTTTTTTTTATAAAAATAAGCATTTATATTTTTAAAACTTGAAAACTTAAAGATAATAAATACTTTTATCACTTTTCTCAAGACTAGCAAAGAGAACTTTATGCAGGTCATACAAAACTGATTACAACTCAAACTTATTACAAAATTTGTAAAATATAATTTCTTAATAATGTAGAAAGATTTAACATATATACAAAACTGGCTATAAAATAATTATAAATAATAACAATATTTTATACTTTTTAAGTAAAATAAGTTACTTAAAAATTTAGTATTTTTTAATTCAAAACACACCATGTATATTTTTTAGATAAAACTAACATACCTTTAAAAAACTGACCTATTTAAACTAAAATCAATGTTTTATACATAAAATATGATATAATTCTTTAGTATTTTTAAGACAAAGTAGAGTGTTTGGTAAGTTTTTTATTATCGGGTAAATAAACAGTTAATAGTTTTTTTATTTCAAACAATACTCTTTTTTGTGTGTTTTTTAAAACCGTAGATGTTTTTAAAGAAGAACTCTTTTATTTCGTTTTGATCTACTTAAATAATAATGTCCTATTAATAAAAATATTGCTATGTAAATAATGGCAATAACAGTTTTTTATGTAAAGTTGCTTAATAAGACTTAAACTATTATTAAAACTTAAACACATATTTGACTAAAATTTTTTAGTCAACTAACTTGTAGTGAGCAGTTAAAACGAGGAAAATTATTTTAGAGGCAATGTTAAAAAAAGCTTAGTTGTGAAGAAAAATATTTTATAAAAATATTTAATAAATAGTCTCGCAAAACTTCTACAATTCGTGATAATTGCTTTTCACCTGTCAAACTAAAGCAAATATCATAAGTAAAGATTTTCGTTTTTGTCATAAACATAACACTTTAAGTTCGATGGACAACGGTAGAATTTTATGGTTTTTAACTTAAATACAAAAGTTGCAGAGTAAATTATTTAGTAACTTTGTCAAACCAAAAAAAAACGTTTTTTAAATCAAATTAGGTTTTTTATATTCTCTTAGAAAACATTGATCGTTTTAGCTTAGTCGTATGTAAACAAAAACTTTTTTATAGTTTTTACTTTATAAAACAAAGTTTTATAATTTTTTATCAAATAGAGTGTTGCGAACAAAAAAAAATTAATATAATTATATTTTATTTTTTTAACTATAAAGTTTTAAGGAAACGCTTGAAAAATTAACCGATTTTTATATTTCAACTTTGGGTTTATTTTTCAGCAATTGGAAAATCATATAAATCTTAGATATTTTTTAAATACTTAATGTAAATTGAAATTATTTCGTAAAATTTTTATATTGTTTTATTGTTAACTAACTGATATATTTATATTTTAATTGTATTTATATCTAACTTTACGACCAATTTTAGCAAAAAACGCCTATGGCTGTCATGAACAATTTAATTTTTTTTATAGCTTGATGAAAACTTACTAAATTAAACTAAGTGTTTCACTGTGGAAAAAACCATATAAATTAATCTAAAAATAGCTTTATGTTTAAGTAATCATATTTTTTTGCTTAAATATCTAACTTATTTAATAATACTCTAAAAACTTTTGCAGTGTAACATTTTGTTAGTTGTTCATAATATTTTCTCTTATTTTTAATTTAAAAATTGTACAATTTATTTTATAAACATGTCAAAACTTTTTACTAGTTATTTGTGATTAGAGTTGGTTTAAGGCAAAATAATATTTATAACTTAAATCAATATTTGCTTTTATAGCGTTAAAAATAAGCTACTTAAAAACCAAAATGTTGTTATTTAAACATATTGCGTTAAATGCGAAATAACAACTACAGCTTTTTAAAACTTTAACATTATATGTAAGACAAAAAACCTGGCTTATAATACTAAATTTAGGATTAAACATACACCTAGATGTTAATAAACATTTTAAATATGCTAAAATTATTTATAAATTTGATTTGACTTAACTTTTTAACTGTTTTGTAACGTCAGAAACTAACTTGTAAATACTTTTTACTTTGATGAGTAAAGCAAAATTTTTAAAAGTTAAATTGTACAAGTGGTAAAATGTCGTCAAATCTTTACTAATTTAAACATCTTAAAAATAGCAGCAAGTTTTTAACTGTTTAATTAATTTAATTTTATACTAAATAAAATGTGATACTATTAAGTTAATTAACTTATAGTTTTTTAGAGTTGATTTGAAACGAATACATTGACCTTACCTTAAAAGCTGCTTACTTTACTTCTATAATTACATTTCATTAATTAATTTGTTCTTTTATTGATATTTAAATGTAGCTCTTACAATTAAAAACTTATAAAAATAGAAAACTAAAATATACTTAACATTTTAATGAAAAAACGAATTTCCAGAAAACGAAAATATTAGTTCCAAGTCAAGCATACAAAACAACATATTAAGTGGTATACAAGATTAAAAGTAATTCTACCTCTTAAAAATTGTTAATAATGTTTCAGAAAACAGCAAAAAAATAGTTGTAGTTTTCTTTCAATTAACTAACTTTTTATAAAAGTATAAACTTTTTAAGAACACCATAACAAACACGCAAACCAAAAAAAAAATTAGTAAATTTTCCTACACTTTGAACTAAAAACTACAGATAACGAAACATATTAAAACTTAAAATAAATTAAATAATATTGAATAACAATAAAAGCTTTAAATCATCTTTTGGTTTTTTTAATAAAATGTGTACGTTTTATTTAAAATACATTTATACAACACAACTTAACTTAAACAAAAAATAAAAACTTTAATGAACATAATTGTTAAAATATATTTTAAGCAGCAGTTTACAAGAAACCAAGACGTAATACAACAGCAGCAAAAGTAAAAATTCCATTGTTAAGTTTAAAGTTAAACTACTAAAGTTCACATTTATACACTGATTATAAGTTCAAAAAGGTTTAAAACATGGTTAAAAAATAAAAACTAAATTCTATAAACCAATAATTAGGCTTTTGTTGGTTTAAAAATATTGAAAAACTAAAATAGTAAACTAAAAGATTTCAATGTCATATAAAATTTATGAAACCAACCAAAAATTTCTCAGAAACAAGTAAAAAAATATTTTTTTTGAATCAAATATTTCTAATTGGTTTAAGAAAAAAACTAAGAAATTAAAAAAAACTTAGTTGTGAAGAAAAATATTTTATAAAAATATTTAATAAATAGTCTCGCAAAACTTCTACAATTCGTGATAATTGCTTTTCACCTGTCAAACTAAAGCAAATATCATAAGTAAAGATTTTCGTTTTTGTCATAAACATAACACTTTAAGTTCGATGGACAACGGTAGAATTTTATGGTTTTTAACTTTAATACAAAAGTTGTAGAGTAAATTAATTAGTAACTTTGTCAAACCAAAAAAAAAAACGTTTTTTAAATCAAATTAGGTTTTTTATATTCTCTTAGAAAACATTGATCGTTTTAGCTTAGTCGTATGTAAACAAAAACTTTTTTATAGTTTTTACTTTATAAAATAAAGTTTTATAATTTTTTATCAAATACAGTGTTGCGAACAAAAAAAAATTAATATAATTATATTTTATCTTTGTAACTATAAAGTTTTAAGGAAACGCTTGAAAAATTAACCGATTTTTATATTTCAACTTTGGGTTTATTTTTCAGCAATTGGAAAATCATATAAATCTTAGATATTTTTTAAATACTTAATGTAAATTAAAATTATTTCGTAAAATTTTTATATTGTTTTATTGTTAACTAACTGATATATTTATATTTTAATTGTATTTATATCTAACTTTACGACCAATTTTAGCAAAAAACGCCTATGGCTGTCATGAACAATTTAATTTTTTTTATAGCTTGATGAAAACTTACTAAATTAAACTAAGTGTTTCACTGTGGAAAAAACCATATAAATTAAATTAAAAATAGCTTTATGTTTAAGTAATCATATTTTTTTGCTTAAATATCTAACTTATTTAATAATACTCTAAAAACTTTTGCAGTGTAACATTTTGTTAGTTGTTCATAATATTTTCTCTTATTTTTAATTTAAAAATTGTACAATTTATTTTATAAACATGTCAAAACTTTTTACTAGTTATTTGTGATTAGAGTTGGTTTAAGGCAAAATAATATTTATAACTTAAATCAATATTTGCTTTTATAGCGTTAAAAATAAGCTACTTAAAAACCAAAATGTTGTTATTTAAACATATTGCGTTAAATGCGAAATAACAACTACAGCTTTTTAAAACTTTAACATTATATGTAAGACAAAATACGTGGCTTACAATACTAAATTTAGGATTAAACATATACCTAGATGTTAATAAACATTTTAAATATGCTAAAATAATTTATAAATTTGATTTGACTTAACTTTTTAACTGTTTTGTAACGTCAGAAACTAACTTGTAAATACTTTTTACTTTGATGAGTAAAGCAAAATTTTTAAAAGTTAAATTGTACAAGTGGTAAAATGTCGTCAAATCTTTACTAATTTAAACATCTTAAAAATAGCAGCAAGTTTTTAACTGTTTAATTAATTTAATTTTATACTAAATAAAGTGTGATACTATTAAGTTAATTAACTTATAGTTTTTTAGAGTTGATTTGAAACGAATACATTGACCTTACCTTAAAAACTGCTTACTTTACTGCTATAATTACATTTCATTAATTAATTTGTTCTTTTATTGATATTTAAATGTAGCTCTTACAATTAAAAACTTATAAAAATAGAAAACTAAAATATACTTAACATTTTAATGAAAAAACGAATTTTCAGAAAACTAATATATTAGTTCCAAGTCAAGCATACAAAACAACATATTAAGTGGTATACAAGATTAAAATTAATTCTACCTCTTAAAAATTGTTAATAATGTTTCAGAAAACAGCAAAATAATAGTTGTAGTTTTCTTTCAATTAACTAACTTTTTATAAAAGTATAAACTTTTTAAGAACACCATAACAAACACGCAAACCAAAAAAAAAATCAGTAAATTTTCCTACACTTTGAACTAAAAACTACAGATAACGAAACATATTAAAACTTAAAATAAATTAAATAATATTGAATAACAATAAAAGCTTTAAATCATCTTTTGGTTTTTTTAATAAAATGTGTACGTTTTATTTAAAATACATTTATACAACACAACTTAACTTAAACAAAAAATAAAAACTTTAATGAACATAATTGTTAAAATATATTTTAAGCAGCAGTTTACAAGAAACCAAGACGTAATACAACAGCTGCAAAAGTAAAAATTCCATTGTTAAGTTTAAAGTTAAACTACTAAAGTTCACATTTATATATTGATTATAATTTCAAAAAGTTTAAAACATGGTTAAAAAATAAAAACTAAATTCTATCAAACAATAATTAGGCTTTTGTTGGTTTAAAAATATTGAAAAACTATAATAGTAAACTAAAAGATTTCAATGTCATATAAAATTAATGAGACCAACCATAAATTTCTCAGAAACAAGTAAAAAAATATATATTTTGAATCAAATATTTCTAATTGGTTTAAGAAAAAAACTAAGAATTTAAAAAAAACATACTATTTATCTAAAAAATAAACTTAACGTTTTTTATATTTATTTAACTACCAGTATGATGCATTTTAACAACGAAATATTAGAACAAGTAAAAAGAACATTAGTAAACAATAAACTTTAAATCAAGCTACAGATAAAAAACTTTTATAAAGCTAAAAAGCTACTAGTTTAACCAAACTTCATAAAAGAACTAATAAAAACTATTTTTGGTAACCTTTTAAAACTAAAAAAAACTAATAATTTATATGAGCAATTAATCATATAAACTTAGCAAATTAAGTTAACTTTTTTTTTTTAATGTGTTTAAAACCAACTGCTTTTTTGGCTAAGATCAGTATTATTTTTCTTTTTAAGAAGAGCGAGACTTTTTCTTAGTTTTTTCGACGAGGGTCTCATACCAGCGTTCCTACTTAAAGCTGGTGCGAGAATTTTATCCTGTAGAAAAAAAAAACAGTTGAAACAAAAACATTAGAAAATGTTGCAAATTAAACAAAAAGATGCATGTATACAGAAAACCTCAAAACAAAGTAATTAAGTACTGACCAAACAGTTCAGTTCTGACCAAAAAAACTTCAACGGCAGTCTTCCCTCCTTTGCGTTTTTCACGACGCGATCAGTGTCTTCCGCGCTGATTCGGCCAAACGTCAAGATGGCTGTGAGCGCAGCGCAGTAGACGTCCGCCTTCCTGGTGAATTTTCTGTCCCACTGCGAGGAATTTTTGTTTATTTACCTTAAAATTTTCATTCATCTCCTTTGTTATGCTATTAACAAATATTTTACTAAAATTTTGAAATACTCCTTCTGTTAAAAATGTACTTTTTCATATCGCTAAAAAGTATAAATAATTAAAAGTTTTTATTTTAAATTAAGTGAATAAATTAACAACAGGAATTTTAAAAAAAAAATATTTTTATTGTATAAATGTGTTTAAACTTGACCAAAATTGTATGTTTATACATGTAATACTTATTTCAAAAACTTTTAAATAGTTCAAAAAGCCACAAGTCTTTAATATTAAATTGCTCAACATAGTCACAAAAAATTTTATAAAGTTTTATTTTATTCAAGCTAACACAAAAAAACCTAAAATATTGTAATCAGCGTAATAAAAAACTTTGGTACTTTACTCAAAAAAAACATATTATGTCTTGCTTATTGTTACCAACTTATCTTTTCCAACACTTTGTAATAAACTTCAAGAAACTAATAACAAGAAACTATTTTAGGCCTTTTTTTTTTGTAAGGAACAAATTGTGTTTTTATAATTGACACAACAATACCTGCTCTGGCGGCATGAAGAGTTCCGTGCCCACAAAAGTGCGATGCACCACCGTGTCGTTTTCACGCGTACCCAGAATCTTCCATCGCGTCCCTTTTATAAAAATGATACAACTAGTTTATATAAATACTTGAAAAATCATATATGAAATTTTAAAGTTATTTTAATGATTAAGTGGTTTTTGCTCTTATTTATTCAAGTCCTTTAATATAAATCAAAGTTGAACGATTTGTTAAAATTGATTAATTGATTGATGATAATAGAAGGAGTTTTAACATGTTCAGAAAAATAGTCAAACAACGAACCAAAGTGCTTAGCCACACCGAAATCAGAGATTTTTGCGTGTAAACCGCAATCTAATAAAATATTGCTTGGCTTTATATCTCCATGTACTACTTTTTGAGTAAAATGGAGATATTCCAAGCCAGCAAGAATCTACAAAATAGATTAAATATTAGTGTTATAATTTTTAAACATTTAAGTTTCAGATATAAGATAAAACTATAAAGATTATATAAACTAATAAAATAATATGACATGTATACTATATTACAAATCTTTTAGTGTCTTAAAATTTAAAATTCATACTTTTATTAATAACTAACACTTTTATTAAACTAAAATCAATTAAAAGTTTTTTTTTTCTGTTATTGAAAATCATTATCACTAAACTATTTCTTATAGATTTTAGACAAGTAACTTCAAAGCAGATAAACTTCAAATAATATAAAAGCCTTTTTTTTAAATAAGCTCTAAATGCTACAAAGTAAAACGTTTTTTTTTTAATTTTTCTTTAGAAAATAGTACCTCGTCTACAATCCTTAGATTCAGGTTGAAATCCGGACTGCCTCCGGAAGTTATAAACTTTCGAAGATCCGTCTTCAGGATTTCTGTCTGAATAATGTAGAGCTTGGAACCTGTATAAAAAATGTTATGTTACAATTGTTTTATTTGTTACAAAAAATAGTTTGAAAACATATCAAAAAATATTAAGTATACAATAAATGAAACTATTTTATTTGAAAGGTTTAAAAAAGTTTAGGCTTAATTTTAAAAAAACTATGTTATGCCTCGAAAAAAACAGTTTGAAATATTTATTTAAAAGGAATTATTTCTAGGTTATAAATATGAAAACATATCACATTAAACTTGTTTCAATGCTTAAAAAACAGTATTTTAAAAGGTATGTAATCTTACAAAAGTTTAGTATTAACAGGAATTAAAAAAAAAAAATCCTTTAATATAGGTTTTAAAAAATAAAGCTTATTTTACAAAACGTTATTATAATTTTTAAAATAAGTAAAAAGTATATTTTAAAAGTGATATGAACAAACAAACACATAACGACTTTTTTGTAAAATCTTTTATTTTTTTGATATTTCCTCAACGTAAAAGCATCACATAATATCGTATTTCGAAACCGAATTGAATTCTTTTTATTTAATACAAATCGAGTTAACTTATAAGATAACTCACATGATGGTTCGTAATTCCCTTCAATGTTTTTCAGGTCTTCTTGGCTCATGTTTGGGCATGTGAGGAGATGTTGTCTGTAAAAATTCTTAAATATAATAATAAATTTACACATTAATTTTATTACACAAAGCTTTTCAAAACCATACGAGTTTCATTCTCAAGTGATAAATTTAAATGAAGTTTGAAAAAAAAAATTGTTAAGTGAACAGCTCAAAAAATAACTCTAAATTATGACGTATGAATAAATTCAAAAATACAAAAATTAGAGATTTAGAAATTAAAAACTAAAGGTATGTTTATTAATAGATTTTTAATAATTTTGTTTTTTCATTTAATGCTACTTGCGTATTTAAATTAGGTCGCTTTTCCTCAATCAATATTGATTCCAGGCTGTAGAGTTCGATTTGCTTACATCGTTTTAAAACTTTAAAGTTTTGAACTATGTCAGAGTTTTGACAGGGTGTGCAATTAAAAAGATGTTCAAATATTGCGCTGTTTTTATCTGTTCTGCAGTGGTCTGTAATTCATCGGAATATTTGCCGTGATGTTTCTCAAATGTAAGAGATGATATTTTAAAATTTATCACTTGAAAATGAAACTCGTATGGTTTTGAAAAGCTTTGTGTAATAAAATATAAAAAACAAAATGAATAATCTATTGATATTAAGTTGCAAATGGTATATAAATACGTTCAAAAACCTTCCTACAATAGTAACTTTAGTATATTTTAAGCAAACCTTAAGCACTCAATAGCGGTCTGAGGATAATAACACCTTCTAGTAAAGTACTATTTTGTATGTTGTAGTACTTATTACGTCATGATACAATACCAAACAGGTCTTTTTCCCAACAAAAGGGGAAAAGTGGAGTGGTAATGGAACTAAAAAACTATCACCAATATGATGTTAAGGTTGATGGATCAGGTCGCTTAACTGTTCGAAATCGTACGTTTCTGAGAAAATTTAGCCATACTGTTTGCAAATCTCTAAGCAGTATCCCTTATCTAAGAAAAGCAAACACACCACTTAATTTTTTTTTTGTAATGATGAGAAAAGAAATTTCTAAGAAAATGATAATGTTCCGTACTCCCAGAAGGTAATAAATGACAAAGATGGCGATAACTATAACAAGATTTGAAACGCTAAATCAGCTACCTTCCTTTCACTTGAGGACTCGAATTGCATGGGAGCAAACCAATGCTCTACAAAGCAGATTAATGGCGTTTGCCTTTTAATAAATCTGAATTTTCTGAAAGAAATTTTGTTGACAATGGATTGTCTCCAGACAATGAGCTTTGTCGTACTGATCGTGTAAAAACCCGGAGAAAGATTTACGATGCCAAAAGTGGTACTGGTAAACTTGTTAAAACTGTAGTTTGTCTTATTGATTTTTTCACGTTGATCTTTTTAGCTGCTTTTCATGTTTGGTTACTCGGATCACCGTGCTAGAATTAATTTTTTAAATATTAGTTTAAATGTGCATTTTCTTTAAAGTAAAATTGTGTTTTAAAATTTGCAAACCCAATAGTAAATTAAGTTAATTGTAAAAATTCAGTGTTATTTATCTTTTCGAGTTTAATATTGTAGGTTTTAAGAACTGAAACCTATATTTAAGCTTACAACTTATTTTTAAATATTTTTGTTTTGCTAAATAAATGAATCGTTTTATTTCTTTTCTAGATAAAACTTAAAGGGAGATGTATAAAAATTTAAATAGCTATGATTGAAGACTTATGTTAGTAGCATAATTAATTATGTTTTATTTTAATTCAGATTTAATCTTTCTTGTAGTCATCAATAAAAGTTTACTAAGAAAGATACTTATTTAAAAATTGATGACAAATTTTATAAAAATAGTATAAACTTCTTAAACTTACTTAAAAGTAATATTAGAAGTAGAAATATTTAATTCTATTTATTACCAGACTTAAAACTTGACTACGTCAAGCATTAATACAACAGTAAACTAATGACATTTTTTAATATTTTATTAATTATTAACAAGGTCGAAAGCTCTTACTTATTGAAACCTGGTAATAAGTAAAATATTTAATTTACACTGTTGTTATTATTAAAAAATGGTTTTTACTTGACAATAAACAGAGCAATACTATTAGGTTTTACTAAATTTACATGTAAAAATTGATAAATTTAATGTTTCAAGGTTTTTTAGCGGTTTTGTTCAAAACTTCAGGTTTATAAAAACTTTATCAATTTGCAGGTTTTTTTATTTAGTTGTTAAGTTCCACGTATTTCCAGGATTCTATTTTTTTACAACTCTGATATGCGTAAAAATTAAAGGCTAAAACTTAAAGCACTCACTAGTAAATAGACACAAAAGTAAAGAAAAATAAATGCAACAAAATTTAAAATCAGTGAAAACAATTTAAAATATACAGATAAACATACCGGAACTCATCATCCCAGCGTTGCTGCCAGAAAAAGTGGTACTTGATTATTGAAGGGTGTTGACATTTTGCCAAAATTCTGGCCTCATTCTTCACCATACCTTCGTAGTGGCTGTCAAAATTGTTTGGTTGTTATGATAAAAAGTTTGAAACTATGTCAGGTTTAATAAACAGCTGATACAAAGGGTATGAAAAGCTTAATAATTAATTTTGGAATTTTTGACAAATAAATAAAAGTATCTATAGATACTGCAGTTAAAAATACATAACTTATAAAAATTAAGCTTTTAAGATGTTTTTATTTTGTAGGTTTATCTTATAATATAAACAATAAAATATATACATGCTACTAATAAAAATGTAGATTTCTTTAAATTGCATGTTTCATAAATCTTTAAAGCGTATAAACAGCATAACTAAAGAAGTAAAAACTATACACAAGATATATATTGATAACTTAGTTACATAAACTTTATTTTTGTTAAAATTTATTTAAATTACTAATGACATAAAATATGCTAAAAAGTGTTTAGAACCATCGTAAAATATCCAGGAGTTTAAAAAACAATAGTTATCTCACAACTAATAAATCTTTGAAAAATAAACAAGTTTTTTGATCATATTTCTGTGAAAAGTTAACAGCTCAAGGTAAAACTTTTACAATTTTTTTGTTATAAAATATAATTACTAAAAAAATAAAAGAATAAAAGTAAATATTTTTTTAATACTTACGAAGTATCGACGATCTGGATTTTTAGAGCATACGTCATCTGGTCTCCCAGATGAAACGCTTTGAGAACCGTGCCATACGCTCCCTAAAATTCATACACATATCATATAAGTTTATCAAAAAATAAAAAGTTGTTGATACTAACAAACAGTTCCTTAATTTATGTCTTTGCAATACTTACGACTTTTAATATAAATTTAAGCTTAACAAAACAAAAATATAAAATCAGTATAAGTGTGTTACACTAAGAAAAAGTATTGGTGTCTATTATAATGTTGTTAAGAGTAAACATATTTATTTAGTAAAAAGAAACATTTACTTTACATGGTTTAGATTTGATGATTTTGCATATATTTATGCTTAGGCATTAAATATTCTTCAAAAATATAACTTGTTTAAGCGAATTAGTTCTAAAAAAAATATGAGTAAATGTACATAAAATTCTTAAGTTTGAAATCAAATTGCTTGTTTTAAAACTATAATAATTATTTATGAATGATACTACTCTTAAAAAAATTTCATGCATGAAATTTAATAATAACGCAATAAATATGAAAATATTAAAAAATGAGTTTTTTTACTGCTTTATAATTATTTGTTCACAACATATTTAAATAAAATTATTTTTTTTATAAAGCATCAAAGAATTTGAACCAAACTCAAATATTACAACACACTATAAAAACATGTACTTTAGCCATTACTTTACAACTATAGGTATTTATCATCAGTTTATACATATATAATTACAATATTTTTTAACAGATAACAACTTATTTTCAAACCTCTCCAAGCACTTTCTGAAGTCTATAACGGAGAAGAGTCCTCTGTGGGTTGCACTCCGTTGCAGTTGTCTGCACTCCCTTAGTTCCAACCTCTTTTTTTCCAGCACCGTCACCCGTTCCACCTACCTTGATGTTACCCACTCCTACCTGATTGTTTCCTTCCTTTCCATCTCCACCCTCGTTGTTTATGACATTGGAATTCTGAACCGGATCGCTACCACCATTTCCTTCTTTATGACTTACTTCTCCAACCGGATTGCTGCCTTCTTCAATGATTAAAACTCCATTACGTGACCTTCTTGCTAGTGACCCTCCTTGTTCTAATTGGTTTCCTTCTTCGATCTTACTCAAGTTTTTCATTTCAAAATGTTCCTCCTAATTGTTTTAAGTATGAAGCTATGTAGGTAGAACTTAGATGTACAGTAAAAAAATATTATCAAATAATTGATTTTTATAGTAGTTTATATACAATATCTTTGATTATTGATAGACATAAAAAAGAGCTGAAAATATTTGGTTCTAGAACCTAATGCACGAAAAAACCTTTCGGTTATTGAGTCCCTATAATAGTATAAACATATAATTTTGATCAAAAGTATGTTATAATGAGATGTACTTGTTTAAAAATATAGTAAATAAATAATTGTTTTAACTATTATAAACTAATAATTATAACCTTTGTTTTAAACTTTAGACTATTAGTTTTAAATTATAATTCAATTTAATATTTTATAAATTATTAGTTGTTAGTATTTTTGTTCTCAATAGTTTTAATAAATAAATAAACATTTTAATGGCTCATATAACAAAGAATAATAAAAGCGAAAATAAGGACAATCAAACTTTTACAACATTCTCCCAAAAATTTGCATTTAGTAATTATATTTGGAAAGTGTATGTAATTATAAAAACATAGTTTTGTCTCGAAACTTTTGTGCATAAAAATAATTGAAGATTTTTACTTATAAATACTAATATTTAAACATTTAAATAACTTCTTGGTAGTGATTTTTGACTTACTTATGGGATGAATTAAGATTATGTTAAAAAAAAACCCGTGGTTTCCTAAAACAGATCATATGGCCCCCTTGGGGAATTATTTTAGAAATTAAGGGGCCGAAAAAAGCTGCAAAGGGGCCTAAAAGGGGAGGGGGGAAAAAAGGTTATAATTTTAAATTTACAGTTATTTAGTATGTATCATTTGGTATTCTTATTTGATGATGAAAAGCAAAATAAATTTTGGTAGTATTTAAAGGTAGTTTTTGAGAACTCTTGGCAGAGGAGACCATAGATGTGTTAGTTTTTGTCAATAGGACCCTTACGAAAAAAGTTTTAAAACCCTGATCTACACCATAATTTTTTTTACTTTCAAATATTTTTAGTACTTATAAATAGTTTTGTATAACACAATAAACTTTGTCTGAAACAATAAATAAATAAAACAAAGACTAAAATAAATTGACAGTCAATATATTTACATGTTTCTACTATTCTATTACAAAATAAAAACTTAACTTACTGATTTACCGTGGAAGCAGCACTTTGTCAAACAGTTCTGAAAATAAAAATGTTATTGCAAGTTAGCTTAAATGAATTGATATATAAATATAATAACTTTTACTCTAATAGTTTGGTTTAATTTCTAAACGAAAAGTATTGTAATTGTAATGATGATTTACCTAAATATTTTTTCTTATTTTAAACTGTTTTAATAAAAACACTTAAAATACTTACTGGAGTTAAGCGCTTGAATATTCTGTTTAATTGATTCTGAAAAAATACATTTTTATTTTGTGTTTTAAAAAATAATATTTTTAAAAACTCATGAAAAATTTTACAAAAATCTTGTTGTCAGTTATAAAATAAACAGTTAAAAGTATTGAACTTAAGAAAAAATTACAACAGTTGTAACCTATTTAGTTTGTATCAATAAATAAAAAAAGACTTAGAAAATATGTTTTGTTTTACACCAAAAAGTTAAAACTTAAACATTCAATAAACTTTGTGCAATAATATTTGCAATAGTGTTTGGCTTAGAATGGTGATTTTTACCTTAATGTATGGTGGAGATTTTTTCCAAGCAAATGCCAATACAAAAGCCAAAGACCCCAAAACACAAACGATTATCAGAGCAGTTGTGGATCCGTCAGATGACTCGACAACGGCATTTGTCTGTGGTACAACTTGATCGATTTCATTCATCTGACATATGGCATAAAATGGTTCAACCGGTGAGCAGAATCGCATTTCTAGAACTTCCGAGTTAATTGGTATTAGATAATATGGGCAATCAGTAACAATGTCATCGGTTTTTTTGATACGGAACCACTTGTTTTGTTTTGGTCCTAACTTCAGCTCTTTTATAATCAACTGTTTCAGACGATCAAGTTCATCTCGTCCGTCAACTTTTAGGAGTTCCGCATTGTGATCATGACAAATGGTCTCAGGGTCTTCATCTGGGTTCACGTTGAAAAACTTGATGTCGTTATTGCTACCTATAAAACAAAACAACCTGTGTGTGTTTTTACAACTTGTTTCTCTCAAAACCAGTTTTTAAATATATTATGTAAAACAAATGCAAAATATTTTTACTCAAGAAATAAAAGGAATCGTTTTATTTTCAGAGTTTGAAAATTTTTCAAAAGTAATTCGATTTTCATTATTATCAAAATGAGCTGTTTAACTCATTAGATATTGAGATATAAAATAATTCTTAAAGTGATGTGTTTATGTTTACTTTGTTATTGATTTAATCATTTCTAAAATTATTATTACCTTCAGTTGTTTTTGAACATAAACCAGTTTGAACAAAGAACATAACTGTGAGTATAAACAACATTGACCTGAAAATGTTATTTTGTTTTTGTTTTTTCCGAAATATAGATAAAAAATTTTTATTCAGAAAAGTAAAACTAATTTAGTTAGAAGAAATAAAGCTCAAAATAAAAAACTACTATTTAACATTAATCTATGTTTTATTTAGTTATTTCTTAAAAAATATATTTTATAGCGTACGATTAATTTTAAAAAGCAATTTATTACCTAAATCTTATTGGAAGTTCAATTAAATAGTGAAAAAAACTTAACTAGTATGAATAAAAGCAATTATTATGTATATATTATTTTATAAATAATTATATATTATATAAATAAAAGTATTTCAAATCATAATAGCGCCTGCATACTTTTTTTTTAGATATTATTATTGTGTAAAATATTATTGAAACAAACTAATATCTTTTTGAAAATTTATTTTAAAACTAAAAATTAAAAGTACCAACTACTAAAAACAAATATAAGTCAGTAATGTTCGAAACGTATAAATTTACGACTCATAAAATTATATTATATGTTTTGGTTTTAAGAAAACAAATAGAGAGATCTCAACTGCTGGAGGAGAAGTAATATATTTATTCTTTCAAAAATTCATTTTGCAAACTAAGTTTCGGTCAAAGACCTCGTCAGTGCTTAAATAAATCTAAAAAAAGATATATGACAGTCATGGAAAATAGCATTTAAACAATTAAATTAAAATAAAAACAAATTATTACTGAAAATTTTTACTTAAGAAACTAAACAAATCAAATTTTAATATTAAGACTGAGTTTTAGTAGAAGTTTAAATTTTTAGCTAAGTTATTATATGTTTTGGTTTTAAGAAAACAAATAGAGAGATCTCAACTGCTGGAGGAGAAGTAATATATTTATTCTTTCAAAAATATATTTTGCAAACTAAGTTTCGTAGCTAAAAATTTAAACTTCTACTAAAACTCAGTCTTAATATTAAAATTTGATTTGTTTAGTTTCTTAAATAAAAATTTTCAGTAATAATTTGTTTTTATTTTAATTTAATTGTTTAAATGCTATTTTCCATGACTGTCACATATCTTTTTTTAGATTTATTTAAGCACTGACAAGGTCTTTGACCGAAACTTAGTTTGCAAAATAAATTTTTGAAAGAATAGATATATTACTCATAAAATTATATTTAAATTAACTGAAAAAACTGTTGTAGTACTTAACTAAAAAGGCGTTGTAACAAAATATATTGTTTGTTAATTAAATTTATAGAAACTTGAAAAAACAACAATACTACTTGAATTAAACAGTTTTAAGAGCATTTACGAAATATTATAGTTACATTTGAAAGAATAAAACTTAAGAATTAATTGAAAGTATACTACTTCCTATGCTTGCTAGTGGTAAACACGCACAAACTTATAACCGACTTACTTAAAAAACTATGAATACTTTATTATAAATCTATTTTTAAAAGTTTTGTTTTATGTATAACAAAAACTTACATTTTTTTCAACTGCATATTTTTTCTGTGTAATTTTTAAATACGAGTTTTAAAATATCTGAAATAAAAACTTATCTGTATATATGTACAAAAACTTTCATAAATTGAAAAAATTAAGAAAATTCAATTTAAGTAATATAAATTATAATATTAATAAGTAATTTTATATCTACTATTAAAAAAACTATAACTATTTTTTTGTTTGTTGAGAAAACGTTTAAAACTTAAAAATCCATTTTGTTACTGCAACGTACAACTCAGTTAGATTATTGAACAACGTCATTCTTACAATACATAATACTTGTATGTTGTGTAGGTTTTTTGTATGTTATAGAATTAATAGTTTAAACCTACTACCGTTCCAAAAGGTACACGGGTTTAGAACAAGTATATTAGTTATTTTTATGTTAACATATTAAAATAAAAAGATTATTATGTTGTTTTAATATTAATACTTTATATTTAAATCTGAGTTTAATAAAAGGATCATGATTTATTTACATAGAATAAATTCAAAAATAAAATGCTTGTATTAAAAAGTAATGTTTGTTTAGTTTTTTTTTTGTAAATTAACTTATCTAATAATTGTTTAAAAAATAGTTGTCTTTTTGTTACTTGTGTTAATCATATCTTTTTGTTATGCATACTTAAGTTACTACACTTTAAAATACTTTTTTAGTACATTGGAGTTTTCCAAGTGTTTTATAAAAATCTGATTGACTTTGCACAAAAACCAAACACCTTTATTAAATCATAATAGAATGCTAATTTTAATAGAAAAAAAAGATTAACAAAAAAATTGTTGTTTTAGTCTAATACTACAAATAAACTGAACATAAGGCACTAAAAATAATTAGTTTAATATATTTAGGTAAGTATTTAAATATGTCTTGTGAGAATTCAGTCACCACAAAGTCTGGAACATTCACATTTTTCAATGAATATGTTACAAAATGCCAAGCTGAGAAAAAATGTTGGAAAAGAGGTGAGATTTTAGCACCTATAACTAATCGCAGAGATGCTAACAAGATCATAGAACTACTCGATTCAAATGTTGGTATAAAAGGCTGTAGAATTGTTAGTAATACTATGGCTAGTTTTTGGATTGGCTTGGATGTAACTTATACTATGAGTGATCAAGAAAAAGTTTTCTCTAATGGCCTTAATTGGAAAGAACGAAAGCACAGCAAAATTTATCGTGATTTCAATAAGAAGTACACTGATTGTGCAATTTCCTTATATATCCCTCCTTTGCCGGGGAAAAAATTTGTTTTAACTAAAGAAAGTGATGAGTGTGATTGGACAGCTAAACACTTTTATTGCTGCTTAAAACCAGCAAATGGTGCGATTGCTGAGTCTTTGGTTGATGAAAAAGAAGATTTTGGAAATGAAAGCAGTGTTTTACATTATGGTGCTGTTCCGGTTTTTATGCTTGTAGTAGGTAGTTTAATTGGTGTTTTTTACCAAAGCAGAAAAAATGCAAAGGAAAGAGTTGAATTAGCTGAATTAAGAAAACTTCATGGTATTGAAATGGAAAATAACTATGTAAATAGAGTTTCAAACCGGGGAAATCAATAAAAACACAAAAACAAGTTCTGCATTCTTTTAAAATATTAGTACCATAGAGGTCAAAAAAAGAAGTTTTCTAGTTCTAAAGGATTTTTAAACATTGCTATGGTTTTAAGTTGTGTTTAAGTTAAGACAACTATTTGGCTATCAAATTTGCATTTAATTTTGATTTATGCTAATACTTTTTTATAAATTTGATTTTATGTAAAGTAAATAAATTAATTTCAACTTATAGTTTAACCTGTATATGTATTACATAAGTTTAAAGATTTATAAGTATTTTTTTATAATACAAATGACTGGGTTTTATTGTAAATTTAGACAAGTTTCTTTTTATAAGCTAGTGTTACTGATAAAAAAAATAATTCAAGTTTATATACTATTTCAAAGCCTGCTTAAACTATTTTTTATTTTGGAATAAACTAGTTTACAAATTCTTGCAAAGGTTTATAACTGGAAAGCCATTGTTTCATAAAAATATCTTAATGATTATTAGTTACATTTAGTACCATATTTACATTTAATAATTTTTGATGAAATCTGTTTTTATAAAATAAGATATAATACAACTTAATAGACAAACTATAAAGATTAACTATATAAATAATACAACAATAAAGATTATAAGATAAGTTGCTTGTTATACAAACTTAAACACTTAACTGTTTAAAATGAGCTAAATTAGATATTTAACTAAACAAGAATTAATCATCATTCAATAAAAAAAATTAATAGTCTTTTTACACTACAAAGCTCACTTTATGCAATAAAGTATAAAAGTTAATTAAAATTAATTTGTTTCACTAAAATTATTGGTAAATCACAACTGTTATAGGTTTGTATTAGAATATTAAATATGATATAATTGAAAAATAGTATATTGTACAAATGTCTTTTATAACTAAATAAAAAATCTGTAAACTACCAATTTGTTTTAACTTACTTTAGTTCATTTTATTTTTTAAAATCTCGAGGCGGTATTAATAGTAAAAATATCAAACATAACTATTTACATATAAAACAATAATTAGTAGGTTTATTATATTCAATAACTCTTATCTATTCCATAACATCATAAACATATTTAAAACCTATAAAAACGAAAAAAAATCGCTTCATTGCGTTAAACTTTAATATTTTTATTTTAAAGTAGATATAAACCTAATAGATCAGTTTAAATTGGTACATCCCATATATAGGTTTAAATTGTAAGTGCCTAAAAGTATGTCAAGAAACATTTTTTTACTTATAAATTGAAAAATTTAATAGAAAAAATAGAAAAGTTTTAATTTTTGAATATATATCAAGTATCAAAATCATGTATTGACATTATACAGTTTAAACAGTTTTTATTTTTAGAAAAAACCATAGATTATAAAATAAATTAACAAAACTATTTCAATAAACATATAATTTTTAGATGATTAAAAGTCAAATTTTAAGTGGAACATTTCTCAAGACAGCAGTTATACATTTTCTAATTATATTCTAATATTATATTAATAATTATTTTTATTGTCTTAAAATATAAAGCTATGCACCAATACCAATTTATTAATTTGCAGTATTTCAAAAACAATTAGTAATTAAATTATTTAAGGTTTATCAGTATGCTTTGGTACCCCCTCCCCATTTGAGTACAACTTTGTTTGTAATTATGTTAAAAACTTATAACCAAGCCAATTCAAAAACTAGCCATAGTACCACTAATAATTCTACAGCCTCTTAAATTTGAATCAAGTAGTTCTATGACCTTTTTAGCATCTCTGCGATTAGTTATAGGTGCTAAAATTTCACCTTTTTTCCAAAAAATTTTCTCAGCTTGGCATTTTGTCACATATTCATTGAAAAATGTGAATGTTCCATAATTTGCAGTGACTGACATTTTACAAAACATTTTACTATATACAAAACTTAAGAAGTTGAATACATGATTGTTTATGCTACATCTTTTTTTTTACTTTGTTTGAAGCAAAAACAAACAATCATTTTATTGGCTTTAAATTTACTGGCTTTCATGTTTACTTTTCATTGAATTATAATTACTAATGTAACAAAATTAAAATAATGCTTTTTTTTTTTCAACCTAGTCATCTTCAACAAATAAATAGCTAAATTGTTTTTAATTACTTTTGTTCTATTGATAAAGATTTTAATATGATTAGGAATAGTAAAAATTAAAAAAGAGTTTATTTTTAAAGACTCATTCAGTTGAATTTAAAAGGTTAAATGTATAAATTTAAATTACAAAGAATGTTTAAAACAGCTTTTAATGAACTTTGTTTCAAAGCAATTCATTATAAAAGTATCAATCAGTGAATATTTTGATCGAATATAAACTTAGTTGTCTATTAAGAAATCAAACTAAACTATTAAAAAAATATATACAAAGTAAGTAGATGTTTATTAAGTTGGTTTGAACTAAATTTCAATACCTTATCATTAATTAAACTAGTACAACGTTTTTAATTAGCTTGAAAACAATTAAAGTTTAATATTTTTTGTTTAAAAACTCTAATAATAGCACACTTCCTATTTAATAAGAAGCCCTAGTTATTTGCAACCATACTAGAAGTTTATTTTTGAATAGTTAACATTTGTAAATTGTCAACTTTTAAAGCTTTACTTGAACGATTGTTTCCTTGCATTGTTCAGTTGTACAGAATACTTTTAGTAGGTTAAAGTTTAAACAAAAAAGTTTCAGCACAAAGCTACATTGTCTATTGTGATTGTTTCAAGTTGAATAAATGCTAAACAATGTCAACAAAAAGACATTAAGCTTAATTTTTTAATGTAAAACAATCTAATTAAAATATATATGTAAGCCTAACTTAAACTGTTGCCTAAGAGTTTGATATTGTTATTTGCAAATAAATGATAGAAAAATACATGGTATAGAACTTTAAGTATACAAAGTTTAACTATTTAAAATGAAAATTTAAATTTTAGAATTACTGCAAATACCTGTACACTTACACACATAAAAATGTTAATTTGTTAAGTAAGAAGTTAAAACAAGGTTTTTTTAACTACGATTACTTAAAATAAAACTTGACGATATCAATTTAATAACCTTGCTAGGAATTTTTTCTTATAAAAATACTTATACTGTACAACAAAACAATCAATCTTTCAATTATAGTTAAAAGGTAACCTTTTATTTGGATACATAATATATAAGCTAGTTTTACAAACATTTTCTTTATGATATTTACAAAGAATAACAATAAGTATTACATTAACTTTAATTAGTATGTAACAAATTATAAGTTTTTTAATAGACAACTATATTTAGCTTAAACCAAAACTAAAGACTAACATAAACTTTTAATTAGTGTGCTTACAAAAAACTAGCTTTCCTGTTTTGGTTTTCTTCAGTAGTCTGTATGAGTTTTAGTTTCCTTCCATACTAAAAAACTTTTCATTCCAAAGAAACATAAAATGAAATTTTTTCAAACTATCTGCAAACAGCAATACTATGATTTCCAACTAACTGAGTATTTTTCAAACCAGAGGATACGATTGAAACGTCATAATAGCATTTTAGAATTAAAGTTTGTTTAATTTTCTCTTTGAAATTTACGGAGAAAACAACCAACAAAGCTGTAATATTATGATGGTTGTTTATATGCTGAAAACATTAATTTTTTTTTTACTTAAACAGCAGAACTTAAAGAATCGTATAATAAAAAACTTTACTGTAAGCTAAAATCGAATTAATAAATAAATAAAATTTTTATTGGCTATTTGAAGCCTCTTTCAAACAAAATTAAATAAAAATTTATGCTTTTGAGTCTTAAAGAAAAGCTTACTAAACTAATAGATATTTGATTAAAAACAAACTACTTGTAGCAAGGGGTTGAAACAGTTCTTTTCATAGCATATCAAATTATAAGTAACAATTGAATAACTTTTTTATAAAAAACAAACTAGCCAATGAACTCAATTAACATCGTATTGTTTTTAGATTGTATAAGAACCAATATACTTTTAATAATGTTATTATTTACAAGAAGTAAAGCGTAATGAAAACAACAACTTAATAACTATTTCTACTTTGTTACTTTCTTTGTTTATTTTTCACAACTTGGTTTAAATTAAGTTTAAAATCATTTTTACTAATAAGCTACAGTAGTATTAAAGATAAAAAATAAAACAATGTTTAAGTATTAGTATTAATTTGTCTTGTTTATTTTATTTCATCTTGATCGTAAAGTCCTTAGCTTTTATTTGTTAAACTAAATACCGTACAAGCTTTTATATTACAATCAATACTAACTCTTAAATTTTTATACCAAACCTTTTAAACAGTTAAATTTATTCTTTTAGTTTAAAGCACATCAATAAACAGACAATGACTTTATTCAATTTTTTGTTCTATGTTCTGTACTCTAAACACAAAAAAAGAACAATAATAATAATAATAAAAAGCTCTAAGCATTATAAATTTTAAAACACAAACATGACTTATGTTTTCATCGAAAACTGTTGTATTTAGATTAAAGTCTACTTTGTTTCAAATTTGTTAAATCAATAACTCAATAAATAAACCAATCTGTTTATATAGCTTATACGCTATGTATAATGTGAAACGCATATATATAATTTTTAATATCTGTCTAAAAATGTTGTACTCGGTTGTGCTGTATTAAGCTATTTGAAAGTAGTCCTTAAAACATATTAAACCTTTTAAACACATGTTTACAATTTTATATTTAACAACAAACGGCCGGTTTAAATTACAACTTTGTTTTTAGCTAACTTCTCTCAATTTTATTAGCTTTTTTCGTGTTTATTTGAAAACGTTTAAAATATTGTATTACTTGTTTATAAAGCTAATTCACGCGAAATCTTAGCTATAGATCCAGTATTTTTTAAACAATCTAAAGCTTGGTACTTTAGTATAATACTAAACGATTAGTTATTGATGTAGTAATTAACAATTATAATAGTTTTTTTTTTTTTGATATTTCATAACTTTTTAAATGTTTACAAACTGTTTGTGTTATAGAATAATTGATATCAAACCGAAGAAAAGCACCAACTTTGAAATATTTAACATTTACTAACTTTTTTATTACAATGATTTAAGTATAATGCAGTTACTATTTAACTTAACGATTTTTTAAGTTTATTTAGTGAAAAAAAAAGTTTAATAAAAGCAACATAATAACATTATGGTAATAAAAAAATTATTTTTTTTTTTGAAATAAACTATTTCATACCGATTTTCGCTACGCTTTATTTTTCCTAATGAAAGTTAAATTCTACTTAATTTGTGAAAAAAATATCAACAAACATTTATAGAGGCTTTTTGGAATAAAATGAAATAAATATTCGAAAAATTTAATATAAGAGTAATTAAATTAGTTGGTAGATGATAATTACTAAGAAAATCTTTTACAGGCCGAAATTTTTTCAAAGTGTCTTAAAAAGTAGCTTTATTTTGAAAAGTTTTATCATGAAACCTTAAAATAAAGTACTTAAAAGCTAGTTTGCAATAGATGATAGTTTAATATGCGTTCCTGTGTTGCTAGAACCACATTAAAAGCACAACTTAAAAAATTTGTTTTAAATCCTGGACAAAACATTATAAGGTATCCAAGTAGTGTGCGACTCGATAACCGAAAGATTTTTTCGTGGATTAGGTCCTATGAGCAAACATTTTAAGATTTTTTATTTTGTCGTGCAATAAGCAACACATAAAGCTCAATATTGTTTGTTTTTCATAAGACTTTTTTCAAGCTAATAAATAAGTTTAGGGTCAGAGATTTCTGTTTGCACGCCTTAGAACACCCATGTGTACTTTATTACAACATGTTAGGAACAGTATTATTTTATTTAACACTTTTTGTTTTAAATGATCGACTAAAATGTTAAATAAAAATATAAAAAGTTTTAGTTAAAAAGATTTCAATTTTAAGCAGTGTTAAAACATTGGTTTAATAGGAAAAGTTTAAACGGATTTAAGCAGATTTTAATAAGTAAATAACCAAAACTAATAAAAAATAACAATTTAAGCCACGTTGTTTAAAAAATGTAAAAATAAACTGTATCAAAGTAATCGTTTATTAAACAACGATGTTTATATTACTGGTAAGTTATTTTTTTAACTGAACATAGGTAGCAGGCCGGATCTCTTCGTGGGCTGTGGTTTTCTACTTATCAGATTAAAAGACTTATTTTATCAATTGCTTCTCACCTATTTTAATTTTTTACTATCATTTTTTGTTATACAAAGTATAAGATATATATTATCAAAATCGTTTACAAGCATTAATTGCCATGCTCTAAAGCATCACTAACAAATATTTGCTTATTTACTTTACTGAGTCATGGATAAGACATTAAAAGGTATCTGTGGTGAGAGACTCGAAAATCGAAAATTTTTTGTTCACCAGGTCCTTTGACGAAATAACTTGTGCTTTTTTTTTTGGTGTTTAATGAACAATATTAATTATAACTTAAAACATACTTAAAAAAACCTTTCTGATCTAGTTTTGTAATTAATGTTTTTAAAATGATTTATTTGTATTTCAATCAAAAAAAAATAATAAGAAGAATAGAAATATGTTTTTGAATTACATATCAAAAATGATTAAGTTTATATTTCATTTTAAGTTGTACAGTTGCATATATAAAACTTTTTTAATATTCTTTAATTTCCGCTTAAAGTTGTATAAAAACACAATTAGTCAACTATTGAATTTTAAGTTTAATTTATTAAAGTTTTGATATGTTAATAGGTATTTTTTAATAATAAATTGACTTTGAAGCGTTCAACAGTAATTTCCTGTAATTACTTTAAAACCAGTGTTACACGAAACTTTATAAATTTTTAATCAATAAAAAATTACTCTTTGTAAATACAAACAGTTTTTATACTAATCAGTGAAAAGTATTGTACTTTATTGAACGACAATAAAATACGCTCAATTTATTATCATTTTAAGACCTGGTGTACGAAAAAAAAATCATTTATTGAGTCGAACATCAATGATACCTTTTAACGCCTTGTATAGAAAGACTGCTGGTTAAACCTTAAGAAAGTAACTAAATTAGTTAAATTACTTAAATGTATCTAAAAAATATTTATTTTGTTAGTATACAACATATTTTTTTAAATAGTATAAAACAACAAATTTTTTATCTACAATTTATTTTTTCTACATTTAGGAAAAAAACATCTAGTGCGACTCAGTATTTTTACTGAACTTTGTCACAAAAACAAAGTTCTAGGCACTCGGTTTTTTTTTTCCGAAAATAAATAACCCTTAGCTAACAAACGGTCGTGTCCCTAGCATAAAACTTATTTGTAATTGGTCTCCAATCTTCTATTATTACGGGCTTTATTTAATAAAAAAGTTTAATCTTGCTTATAATATAGCTGAATTTTAGCAACAAGACGCCCTAAAAACTTTCGCTTGTCAGCTTTCACTTTTGGCATGCGAGTTAAAATTTGAAGATTTTTTTGATTGTATCAACTTGTATTAGGGCCACTTGTAAGGCAAAAAAAAAATATATAAAACTAATAATAAGGTCATTCACAGCTTTAATAACTTTATTTATATTTTTAGATATTCAAATACTTAAATACTACATAGTTGTTTAAGTAGTATTTTGTATAAATAATCTTATTTTACAATGATTTAACAAACAAAGGATAGACCATTTTTTTTAATTTAAGTTTATTAGCATATTCTTTAGATTTCTATGAAAGTAAAAAACATATTTAATATTGTACATCAAATTACATTATTTTTGAAGTTAAAAAGAATCACTATTTTGAAATAACATTTAGAAAATTTGACTTAAAATACTATCTAATTTTATTAAGAACAACTTTAAATTTACCAGAATAGCTTTACTTTTAGTTTTATGAAAAAGCTACGTCTTATTAGCATTTAATCATGATAAACAACACAATAAAGTAATAAAAAACACATAATGTTAAAACTTTTGAAAAGATAACATTGTAGTAGTTTTGAAGTTCAGTTATTTTTTGTAAGGCCTCGATTTTGAGAATACAACTTTTCGTTTACTACTGTGATTTTGTGAGCTACTATGTCTATCGTTTTTCGATCTATCCTTTGTTCTGTCTTGTTCTGTGTGACTTCTTTTAATGTTTTGTGAAACCTTACGACTTAGAACTTCTACTCTGCGTTTACTGATGTGGTGGTGTATCTTTGAGCTTCTATGTCTATCACTTATCCTTCTATCATCTGGTTTGTGGAGTACTTTGTGATCTTTTATGTTACTTGGTGAAAGTCTGCGCTCCTTTTTATCTTTTGAGCAACGCGTATCCTTACAACTATCTTTTAGCTCGCTTATTAAACGTTTTCTTTTCGCAGATCTTATAACAGACCTTAGATCATCAGAGTTACGATTTTCACGACTTCTTCTACGTGTTTTGCTCTTCTCAAGGTAAGTTTTATCTCTTGAAACGCGGCAAACTTCATCACCACGTCTTTTTTGGTGTCTGCTTCTGCTCGCATTTTTGTAATTTCTAAGCTCTCTTAGTGGTGTCTGTTTTCTTCGTTTGTGATGATGATTCGTGGATGGTGGTCTAAAGATTTCATCACCTTGTTTTTTGTAGTGTATGTTTGTTTTTGGAACTCTTGATTGTTCTTTTTGCGGTGCCAACTTTTCTCTTTTGTGCTCATCATCTGTGGACGGTGAATTACGGATAGTTGAGTTTCTACATATACCCGATGTAGTTTGCAAGTATGTAGATGATGTACCAAGAGCAGATTTTTGATACAAACTGTAGTTATTCATCAAGTTCGGTTGATAACTGTTACTTAAATATGATTGCTGCTGCAAGTAGGCGTTCGACCAATCAGCTGTTTTTTGCACGGTTGAGTGACTGAATGTTGGCGGCTGAGCAGCAAAAATAGATTTCTGGTTGAAGTTGTTCATCAAGTAATTGTATGGAGGAATGTTGTTTAGAACCGGTTGAAATGAAGTAGTGCTTGGCAAATTTAAATTAACTACTGGTTGCACGGTAGGATAACTTATGACGTTGTGGTTGTTAAAAGATTCTGAAGGTTGAACTTTATTTTCAGATACTTGGTTAGCAGTAATTTTTGGCTGAATTTGTCCCGGAACATTTTTCATTTGACTGCAATTGTCATTTACCTGTAGTTTTTTTTAATATTTGAGCTACATTTGAAAAATTAAAACTTATTCAAAATATTTATCAACTGTCAAAAGGTTTTCTATATAGCAATATAATCTTAGTCGAAGTAAACAGTACTCTTTATACATTAAAACTTTGCAGTTTTAGAATAATAATATTTTTTAGTAATGGGTTATCATCGATATTGATTTGTAAGATCTATTAAATTATATTAAAAAAAGTAATACTTACGATTAAACTTTTTTCAGTTTTTTGTTTGACAGAGAATTGTTTAACTTGATTTTCTTTTTCAACTTTTACAGGAGGTGTGTTGTTTGACCGGATTGGATTATTCTTTCTTGATGCAAGTTCGTATGTACGAACTGCCTGTAAATTATTTTACCATTGATGTATTAAAGCGACAAAAACATAAATTCTGTTTTAAAAACTATATAATATAATAAATTAAAGTACGTAAAAAAAGTAATTTCAACAAACAGGAGACAAAAATAAACTTTCAAGATTTTTTTGACTTAGAATTCTATAAGTTGATCTAATTATTATAATAAAATATATTTGATTCTTCTCGACAATTTCATATTCATATAATAAAACTTAGTTTTGTTATATAAACGTTTTTTATTTTTGATAAATTAAAAACATAATGTCCTAAAAAAATATTTATAACTTTTTAATTCTAATAGAACATAAATACCTGTCTTAAGCTATTTTCAGCGTAAAGATCATCAGGGGAGTTGTGTTTGCCGCATTGAGGACAATTTTTAGTTTCTAAAAGCTCGTTTCGTATGCATTCATCACAAAACACGTGACCACATTTCGTCAAAACTGCTTGTTTGAGAATTTCATCGCAAGTTGGGCAAATTAAATGATCTGGAATGTTTTCATGTTCTTTTTCGCACTCACTTTCTTCCTTAACAGGCGTTTTAGAATTTTTGCTTTCTTCACATCCAAACCTTTATTTATAGTTTTGGTTAGTTCAAGAAACTGTTTAAACTTCATTATTTAATTTACTTTATTTCACTATATTCTTAATATAACATATATACTTTTATAAGAAAATATTAGTTTGTTTTATGAAAATTGTAATTTTAAATATTGTAAACTAGTTTTCTGCTATATTCTTCTACATAATAAAAATTTAAAGTATCGTTATCATTGATAAAAGTTATATTAAAAGCTTTAAAATGTTAACTTTTTAGGTCATTGTACAACATATTTTAATTTAAAATCAATCTAAAGATATTTTTTTAAAATTTAAACGTTATAAAAGTTAATAATATAAATAATAAATAGTAACTTTTTCAAAACAACGTAATTTCCGTTTCGATCGAACATAACACCAGGATCATCTTTATTAGCTTTAACTAACATACTATTTGGAATTCCAGTGGCATATTTTGGCATTGGTGGAGCCTAAAAATATTGATTGAAATAAAAAATATTAATTGTTTGAAATTTTGTTTAAACATTTAAAAAATAAAATATTTATAATAAATAAAGCACTTTTTGTTAAGTACCTTTGGTTCTGAACATTCGTTAGCCCTGTGACCTTCTTTGTGGCAATTTTTACACCGAAAGGTTTTTTGAGGCTTTTTCTTATTTCCACTTATAAGCTTCATTTTGTGTAAAGTTTTCTGATCAAAAACATGTGAACATTGTTTCTGCATTTCTTCAATTTTTTCCTTTTCATTAATTTCTGGTTTATTTTTCAATGCCTGTAAAGTTTGGTTAAAGTTAAAATTAATTTAGTTGAGGACTATACAAAAATACAAAACTTTAATAACTTTCAGTTTATAAAATCTAGAACGAAAGTAGAAATTAAAATGGATTTCTAAAACTGTTAGACATATGTTACTGTTTTGTTGAAACTTCGCTTTAAATTCGAGTTTTAGATAGTTTTTCATTCCATTTAGCTAAAGTTCAAGGTATAAATATTTTTAAACTTTTAGAAATAAGCTTTTAGTTCAGTTTTTTTTTTGACTAAGAATATTAATTAAGTTCAATCCGTTTTAAAAATTAGTACTAATTTTACCTAATTACACACTGATAAGCTTAAATTTTCGAATATGTAAGGTTTTAGTTTTTTATTAAGATTTTTCATGCATGAATAAGTTTATAAATAACATTATAGACAAGCATCATTGTTATGTGCAGTTTACTGTTTTATTTTATTTGAAGAGGTCGCAATTTTTTTTTGTCACCGAAAACTGGTTGTTAATAAATTTTTTTATTTGCGCATCTTTATTTAAAACTATTAGTCATAAACACTAATAGGGTTTAAATTTTTTTTATTATACTTTCATAACACTTCGATTACTTGATAGAAATTTTATGATATTAAATGTAAATCAATCAACATAATTAAGTATAAGCTATCAAAAATTTATTTAAAGAGTAAACGTACAGATTTTTTTTTTCCAAGTAATGTATTTTCGTTTTTTGAAATTATAGACTTCTCATTTTTCCTAACTTTATAGACAATAGGCCCTTTCCTGTTTATAACAAACTTATAAGTTATTATGATTACATCAGTAACCTAGTTTTAATGTTTAATAAGATAAAGCAAATTAAGAAATACAAAAAAATTTAATTGCAATTTAGATTTATTACTTCTTTTATAGCAAGTTTGATATCTTTACTAATATAATCTTTAGTTTTCTTTTAAAACTAAAACTTTTTAACTATTTGTTGATCACAATAATAATGTAACAACTAATGAAACATATTTTATACTTAATACTTTTACTTGAAGTAATAACTAACCTTCTATATACAAGTAGTATGGCATTCACTTTAACTTCAGAGCAATAAGTGTATTCTGTAAAATTTTTTTTATTGACAAGATACTTTGTTTTTGGCAAGCTTAAGAGAGTTATATTTACAAAGTTTCATAGTTTTAAAATTTACTCGTCTGTACAAAATGAAACTGTTTTAATATTTTTTTCTGTTTCTAAAAAGAACCAAAATACTTTAAAATGCGCATCTATGCAATACTGTTATTTAACGTCGCATAACACAAAGAAAACTATATAAAAATGTTTTGCTGTTTTTATATATTTTTTATATGCTGTTTAGGTAGTTCTCTAAAAGTTCCAATGTATGGGTAAGCAGCCTATTTTTAAAAAATAAGGCAATCCAAAAGAAAAAAAGTCATGTACCGGTGTAATTAAAAAATTATAAAAAAATATTTTGAAGTTTTTATTTATAGAAACAGCAGTTGTGTGTTGAAATAAACAGGTCGGCTGCAAGAATGAGATTTTAAAACTTTTTGTTAAAAAAAATTATGCAAAAAAGGTAAACTAACAATATACTGTTACATAAATACCATCTAAACTCCCATAGCTTACCCTCTTACCTAAGTTTTAAATATAAACTCTTACCTCTGACCTATTTTACCTAGCATAAAGCAAAAAAATATAACAGTTTTGTTGGTACAAAATTGAAATAGGCAGAAATTGAAATTAGAAGAGCCTATACTTAAAAGCTGAAATGAAGTAAGCATAAAACAGGTAGCATAGTTTAAAATTATTTTTGTGAATATATATGCTAAAAAACAAAATAAACTTTGTTTTTAATTAGTATAATTATTAATCTTTTAATTAGAAAATAAAAGCTGTACTTTTTTGTTTTTAGTTTTAAACATAGCAACACAGCAAAAACTCGCTCGTTAAATTAAAATTCACTAGTTCACACACTTTAAGAACATAGATCTATAAAATTACTTAAACAAATTAAAATGAACAAATTAAAATATTTTGTTATTTATAAAAACAGAAACTACATAGTTAAATATAAGTTTAATACTTTTTCAAATCCTAAAACTTTGTAAATAGAACACGTAACTTTAGTGAAGTAATATTTAAAGTAAGTAACCTTTAGTTGTGTAAAAATCCAATACAGTTAAACTGCTATGATGTGTTTGTTTTAAGTTCAAGTCTTCAAAAATCTTATTCTTTACTTCAACAATAGGCATGCTTGAACTATCTAAAGTAATAAAGTGCTTTGTATTGGCACCAGCAAACTTGTACTCGATTGTGTTAGACATTTTATTTATTTTATTTATAGCTGAAAAAATAATATTTTCAAATAACTTATTTAATCTATATTTAAAGTTAGAAAGGAAAAGTTGATTAGAAAAGTTAAATAATAGTAGTATTATGTTTTACAAAAAAGAGTATTTATATAGCATGTAGAAAATATTTGAATTAAATATTGAATTGTAATCGAAAAGTCTAGAAAGTTTAACCGAAAAGCAAAGCACTAAAATTATTCAATAATTTTATTCTTTACTTCAACATTAGGCGTGTTTGAACCATCTAAAGTAATAAAGTGCTTTCTATTGACACTAGCAAACTTGTATTCAACTTTGATAGACATCTATATTTAGTTAGAATTTAAAAGAAAAAGTTCGTTATAAAAACTTAATTATATTAGTAGTACATTTTACAAAAAAAAAATTACTTTTAATCTAGCATGAAAAAAATGTTTGTAGCAATTATTGAATTGTTCTCGAAAAGTCTACATTACTAAACGTAAAAATAAAGCTTTAAAATGGTCCCTACATTTCAGTTTTGGCCGAAAGAGAGCTACTTGGCTCATTATAACAAACTTTTCAGAGGAGACAGATGAAAACCTTGGTTTAAACTTTTATGTTCCATTAATAATTTTATAAGCATAAGTATATTTAAACTTCTTTAAAAACTTCACAATGTTTGTGTATTTTAAATTAAAAATATTTGTTAAATAATAGGAGTAGTTTAAAACTAGTTACTAGATTGTAAAATAATTATTATTTTTTAAAGGCTAATTCAAAAATCTAAATTTTAATACGTTTATTTTAATTACTGATGTTATAACTAATATATATCTATTTTTTATTTTGCTGATTATTATTTTAGGAAAGCAATTTGTAAGTTGTAATGAAAAAAGAGCTTTATTATTTCGAAAATAAACAGTACATAATAATGCCTTGTGATAAGAGCTTTTATTATAATCCAATAAAATACAAACAGTTTTTTATTTAACTAAAAAATTATAAAAGACCAAAATTTATAGCTAAAAACATGTAATGATATCTTAAAAACTATTTAAATAAGTAATGACATAAAATTATTATCTCAATCACTTAGCTGCGTAAATGAAAGGTTCTTTATACAATAGGATGTATTAAGAAAACTATTATTATGATGGCGTACTTTGCAAAATTTAAACCTTTTTAACTACTTATTAAACTTAGAGCTAAAAAGGACGAAGAATTGACTATTATGTTTTTAAGAACTTTTTTTTAACAATGATTGTTTGATTTTTTTTTGTTAGCAAATATACACTTATTTAATCTTCATTAAAGTCAAAATTCATTCTTCAAATTCTAATAACATTGACTTAAGCTTGAACTTAAAAAGACGGGAATGGGTCTTAAGTAACCCTTTGTGTGAAAGTATCTTTGAGCAATTTTATCCCCTCGTGCAAAAGTAGCTTCGTGCAAAAGTATCTTCGTGCAATTTTATCCCCTCGTGCATAAGAAGCTTCGTGCAAAAGTATCTTCGTGCAGTTTTATCCCCTCGTGCATAAGTAGCTTCGTGCAAAAGTATCTTCGTGCAGTTTTGTGCATTCGTGCAACTTTTTCCGCTTGTGCAACTTTGTATGCTCGTGCAATTTAGACAGCTACCCTAAAAAGACAGTTTTTGTAAATAGTTAATGTTTTTACACTCTTTGTAAATACTTTTTAAAAGTTATACTTTCTCTTAGTATTTATTAATTTATTAAAAATGTTTTTGATTATATTAAAAATGCAAACTAGATGAATATACTTTAAAATGTTAACTATGTTGGTCACTAAATTAAAATATACTGAATGTATGTTGTATATTTACTTTAGATAAACCATTTTATTATGTGATGAACTTAAAATTTTTAGTAGTACTTATTAAATTGGAAAGTTTTAAACATATTTGTAATATAGATTTTCTAGTGTCTTAAAAGCCGTATAACTTAGACCAGTGATTGAAATGGTCAAGCTGGTTAAGTGGTAAAGCTGGTTAAAAATTGTGCAAAATTGTGTAAAAATGAGCAAAAAATGTGTAAAATTTTAAATCATCATTTCTGCAATTCCTACTAAAATTAGAATTCATATTGTACAATTTTAATAATAAATTTTTAGTTGTACTAACTTTATTAAATTTCATTCAGAGACTAATATTTTGTTAAATAAAAAAATTTACACAAAAAACAACGACAAAAAGATGAAAAGAACACAAAAAATATTCAAGATAGTTAAATAGGAAGCATCCCTTTGTATTTCTGGATAAAATATTTTTGTATTCGTGTTGCTGGCTTTTCATTTGATAGATCTGAAAATTATTGCTGAAATAAAAATAAAAAGTTAAACTAATAAGCCTAAATAGTTTAAAAGTTTTATGGTTTAAACTTAGTTTAAACTTATTTAATAAGTAATTTGAGTGTTACTAAAAACTATTTCTTTTTCGAAAAGCCTTTTTAAGAAGCTCTAAATATAATATTGTCTCCCAATTTTGAATTAATGAAAAACTAAACTTATTAAGCTAAATGTTTTGTTAACTGCAAATAAAATCGTATAGCATTATTAAGATGAAATAAGACGGAGACTTTATTATACGAAACCCCGGTAGTTTTAATACCTTTCTAATTTTAGAACTATTAGAACATTAGAAGTATTTTTATTTAAACTCATTAATTGAAATAATTTATTGTAATAAAATTGTATTTTTTTAATAATTTGATTAATAATATTTTGTTCTAAATTATGATAATATAGTAGGATTTTGTATTGTAGGACAAACCTTAAACAAGAAAAAATCAATATAGTTAGAGTAATTTTAATACTAACCATATTAAGTCTTTGAGAAAAATCTTTTATGATGTTAGCTAAGGGACGACTTTTTTAGAACAAAACTTGATAAACATTGAAAGTCTAATATAAAGTATGTACGAAAATGGTCATAAATGATGGAATAATTAAAAAAAAAAAGAGAATTTAAAATAATAATTTATCAGGGCTGTAATTAGCTTAAATAACAACCATTTTAAATTAAAATTTTAGATAAGAAAATATGTATTTATTTATGATATGTTTGTAAGTCAATTAAGAGTTTTAATACTTCTCATGTAAAAATCTTTAAAATTCCAGGTTTTTAGTGGTTTTATCTACAACTTACTTTTTTTTTTTTAATTTTTCAAATTTCAGATTTTTAAGCCTAAATTTACTAATTCTAGAGTTCCAGATTTGTGGCAACTCTTAAACTAACAAACAAATTTAAAGTTATATTCAAAATGAAAATTAAATTTTTAAACATATTTGATTTGTAGTATCATATCAAAGTATTGATTTGCAAGGATTTTATCTTAGACATAAACAAGTTAAAAAAAAAACGACTTAGAGATTTAAAAAATATATTACATCTAAATTTCTTAAAAAATAATGAAATAGGCCTAAGTCATTCTGATGTTATTGAATGTTAATGAGCTACTTAAAATATTCAAATAAGTGTGGCAAGCCTGAAACCTTAAAACTAGACTAAGTTATGCTAAGACTTAATTATTAAAAACCCTGGTAGTTCTATTACTTTTCTAATTTTAAAATTATAAGAAGTATTTCTGTTTAAAATCATTTAATTTAAATCAATTGTTGTAATAAAATGGTAATCATTTACTAATTTAACTAATAATATTGTATACTAAATTACGATAATATAGTAGGATTTTGTATTGTAGGACAAAACTTAAACAAGAACATTTGGTATAGCTAAAATAAGTTTAATACTAACCATATGTTATTTTTTAAGGAGAATTATTTTGGATGTTAGCTAGAAGACGACATTTTTATAATAAAAACCATATAACTATTGAAAATCTAATATCAAGTAGGTAGGAAAATGGACATTTTTAACAAAATGTTGAAAAAAAAAGAGGATTTAAAATGAGTTATCAGGGCTGTAATAAGCATTACTAAAAAACTTTATAAATTAAAAATTTTTAATCACAGAAAATGTATATATTATGATATATTTTTTGTGTCAATTTGGAGTTTTATTACTTGATATGTAAAAATCTTAAAATTTCCGGAAATTTAATGATTTTTCTATAACTTAAGATTTTTTTTTAAATTTTTCAATTTTCAAGTTTTTAAGCCTAAACTTTCTTATTCTGGAACTATATGTTTTCGGCAACTCTAAACCTAACAAATGAATATAAAGTAATTTTAAAACTAAAAATATATTTTTTTAAAATTTTTATTTGTACTATCAAATTAATAAAAATGGAATAATTATTTCTCATACATGAATAAGTTGTAAAAAAAATGATTGAGAGATTTAAAAAATATATATCATCTTTTTTTTTAATAGAATAATGAATTTGGCTAAAGTCATTCTGATGTTATTAAAAATTAACAAACTACTTTAAATATTCAAAGAAATGTGACAAACCTGAAATATTAAAACTAAACTAAGTTGTCCTGACCAGACTTGTTAAAATGCTAATTATTACTATGGTAATTCAGCAATGAAGCGTATAAAATTTGGTTTGTTTTAAGTTAATAACTTCACGCTCGAGTAAACAAAGTAGTGCTTTTTAACATGTCTGGTCCTGACACTTAATTATACAAAACCCTGGTAGTTCTATTACTTTTCTAATTTTAAAATTATTAGAAATATTTTTGTTTAAACTCTTTAAATTAAAATATATTATTGCAATAAAATGGTAATCATTTACAAGGTTTATTAATAATATAATATGATAATATAGCAGGATTTTGTATTGTAGAACAAAACATAAACTAAAAAATTTAATAAAGTTAAAATAAGTTTAATACTAACCATATGTAAGTCTTTGAGACAAATCTTTAGGGAAGTTAACAGAGAAACGTCTTTTTTAGAATGAAACTTTGTAAACATTAAGGTCTAATATAAAGTTAGTACAAAAACAATCATTTATAACAAAATAAAAAAAAAAAAGAGGATTTAAAATGAATTAGCCGGGCTGTAATGAGCTTAAAAAAATATAAATCAAAAATTATAAATACTAAAAAATGTATACGTAATGATATATTTTTTTAATCAATTTGGAATTTTATTACTTAACATATTAAAATCTTAAAAGTTTTGGGTTTTTAGTGATTTTGTCTATAACTTACCTTTTTTTTTTTTAATTTTTCAAGTTTTAGGTTTTTAAGTCTAAATTGTCTAATTCTAGATTTCCAGGTTTTTGGCGGCTCTAAAACTAAGTAATAAGTTAAAGTAATTTACAATAGAAAAATATCAATTATCTAAAATTATTTGATTTGTAGTATCAATCTATTGAACAATTTAATCTTAGACATGAATAAATTCTATAAAAAAAGACAGAGAGATTCAAAAAAAGACTATGTTTTGAGTTTTTAAAAGAATAATAAAATTGGCCTAAGTCATTCTAATGTTATTATAGATTACTGGGCTCCTATCAGAGTAAGTAGCTACCCACAAAATATAAAACTAGACTTATTTATCCTGAAACCTGATTATATAAACCCTGGTAGTTCTATTACCTTTCTAATTTTAAAGTTATTAATTGTTTTTCTGTTTGAACTCACTAAATTAAAATATATCATTGATTGAAGTTCTTATTATTAACCAATTTAATTAACAATATTGTACATTCAATTATGATAATATATGGGATTTTGTATTGTAGGACAAAACTTAAACAAGGAAATTTAATAAAATTAAAATAAATTTATTACTAACCATATATAACTTTTTGAGAAAAATCTTTAGGGTGTTTGCTAAGAGACGAGTTCTTTACAATAAAGCTTTATAAACATTGAAAGTCCAATATTAAGTAGATACGAAACTGGTCATTTTTATATAAATAATGGTCAAAAACAAGAGGACTTAAAATGACTTATCAGGGTTGTATTAAGCATTCAGAAAAAACTTTATAAATTAAAACTTTAGTAAAAAAATATGTATATATTATTATATTTTTTTGAGTCAATTTGGAATTTTGTTACTTAAGATGTAGAAATATTTGAAACTCCAATTTTTTTGGTGATTTTGTCTTTAACATAATTTTTTTTTAAAATTTCTCAAATTTCAGGTTTTTAAGCGTAAATTGTCTAATTGTGAAATTTCAGGTTTTGGGCAACTCTAAAACTAACGTATAACTTTAATATGAATTTTAAAATAAAAATATTCTTTTTTTCTAATATTTGATTTGCAGTATCAAAGTATTAAAATTGGAACAATTAAATCGTATACATGGTTCCGTTCTAGAAAAAAAAGAATGAGGGATTTAAAAATATATAACATCTTTATTTTTAATAGAATAATTAAGTAGGCCTAAATTATTCTGATGTTATAAAAATTACTGGGCTACTATAAATATTCATAGTGTTTGTCAACCTTAAAATCTTAAAACTAGACTAAGTTATTTTGAGACTTGGTAGTTCTAATACCTTTATAATTTTAAAGTTATTAGAATTATTTTTGTTAAAACTTATTAAAGTAAAACAAATTAATGCAATAAAGTTATTAGCATTTACTTATATAATTTTAATATTAAATATTAAATTATGATAATATAATAGGTTTTTGTATTGTAGGACAAAATTTAGACAAGAAAATTTATTAAAATAAGAACAAATTTTTTAATCTAATCATATGTAAGTCTGTGAGAAGAATCTTTAAAGATGTTAGCTAAAAGACGACTTTTTTTTTAAATAAAAAGTTAAACTAAAATAATTTAATTAAATTTGTTGTAATTCACATTCTTATTAATTTTTTTTTTATGAATTTTTTATCTAGAAAATGGCCAAGGCAAATGATAATGTAATATACAACATTATGCTTTGGGGCCAATCGTAAAAATATTAACATTATTTATAAAATAAATATTTAAGAGTTTTGTTAACATGCAAACTAAGGAAAAAAAAATATTTAAAAATATATTTATTTTTGGTTCTAAGGCAATAATAATGAAAAAAAAAAACCTTATTTTTGGAGGGACCCCATGAAATAGTTCAAAACCCAAACCATTTTTTTTTAATTAAAGACAAAGGTGCGTTCTCTAAACTAAAGTAAAAATTTAGATAGCTTTCAAGATAAGGAAATTAATTGACATAAAAGTTTTATGTTTTTTGAAAAATTAATGAATTTGCCTATAAAATTAATTGTATGCTTGTATATAAACTAGGTACATTGATGGTCATTTATTAACAAAATGGTCAAATAAAAAGAGTATGTAAAATAAGTTGTCAGAGCTGTAAATATCATTACAAAAAAACTTTATAAATTAAAAATTTTAGATAAAAAAAAAGTATATATCATGATATAATTTTTGAGTCAATTTGGAATTTTTTTACTTAATATATTAAAATCTTAAAAGTTTTGGGTTTTCTAGTGATTTTGTCATTAACATAAGATTTTTTTTCAAATTTTTCAAATTTCAGGTTTTTAAGCCATATTATCTAATTAAATTAAATAGAATTCCAGGTTTTTAGCAAATCTAAACCTAACAAATAAATTTAAAGTAATTTTCAAAATAATAAAGTCAAGTTTTTAAAAATAATTTATTTTTAGTATTAGATAATTGAATTGGAACAATTTAAAAACATGAATAAGTTCTAGAAGAAAAAAGACAGGGAGATTTAAAAATAAAATAATTACTTTATTTTTTCATAGAATAATGAAATTGGCCCAAGACATTCTGATGTTATTAAAAATTATTAAGCTTCTTTAAATATTCAGAGTGTGTGTCAACCCTGAAATTGTAAAACCTAACTAAGTAATACAGAGACCTGTTTATACAAAACCCTTGTAGTTTTATACCTTTCTTATTTTAAAGTTACTAGAAGCAGTTTTGTTTAAAACTATTAAATTAAAACAATTTATTGCAATAAAATTGTAGTAATTTACTAATTAAATGAATAATATTGTATATAGTATGTATACAATGTATATACAGGGTACTTAATAACATATTATTTTTAAAATCAATTTGGAATTTTCTTACTTAACATCAAAAAATTTTAAAGTCCAGTTTTTTAGTGATTTTGTCTATGACATAGGATTTTATTTTTTTTAAATTTCAAAATTGTCTAATTCTAGAATTCCAAGTTTTTGGCCACTCTCAAACTAACTAATGAGTTTAAAGTATTTTTCAAAATAAAAAAAAATAATCCTTTTTAATATTTAGTTTGTAGAATCAAAGTGTTAAAACTGGAACAATTAAATCTTATACATAAAAAAGTTCTAGAAAAAAAAAATAACAGGAATATTTGAAAAATATATAAAATTTAACTTTTTTATAGAACAATAAAATTTGCCCAAGTCATACTGATGTTATTAAAAATTACTGAGCTACTCTAAACATTCAGAGTGTGTTGCAACCCTAAAATCTTAACACTTGAATAAGTTATCCTGAGATATAATTCTAAAAATCCCTGGTGGTTCTATTACCTTAAAAATTTAAAGTTATTAGAAGTATTTCTGTTTGAACTCATTAACTAAAATAAATTATTGTACTAAAATGGTAATAATTTACTAAATTCATTAATAATATTATATATTAAATTATGATAGTAAAGTAAAATTTTGTGTAGTAGGACAAAACTTAAACAAGAAAATTGAAAAAAATAATCAGCATTTAATACTAACCACATGTAAGTCTTTGAGAAAAATATTTTTGGATGTTAACTAAGAGACGACTTTTTTACATTAAAACTTTATAAACATTGAAAGTCTAATATAAAGTAGGTACGATAATGGTCATTTTTAACAAAATGGTCCAAAAAAAAAGAGGATTTAAAATTAGTTATCAGGACTATAAATAGTTTTACTAAAAA
The DNA here is from genome assembly GCF_965202585.1 of Thalia democratica. NCBI lineage: Eukaryota > Metazoa > Chordata > Thaliacea > Salpida > Salpidae > Thalia > Thalia democratica. The sequence goes on from NC_139165.1 coordinate 83,133,388, forward strand.
GATTAAAAATTTGAAACTTTAGATAACAAAAATATTATATATTATGACTTTTTATAAAGTCAATTTAGAGGTTTAATATTAAATATGTAAAAAAAATTAAAAATTCCTGATTTTTAAGTTGTTTTGTTTGTTACTAATGGTTTATAATTTCAGGTTTATAAGCCTAAATTGTCTAATTCTGAAGTTCAGGTTTTTATCTACTCTCCATCTTACAAAAAAATTCAAAGTAATTTTAAATAGAAAAAATCAAGCTTTAAAAATATTTGATTTGTAGTATTGAAAATATTAAAACTGGAACAATTAAATCTTATACATGAACAAATTCCAGAAAAAAAGACTCAGAGATTTAGAAAATATGTTATTGTATATTTTTTAATAGAATAATGAAATTGGCCTAAGTTATTCTAATTTTATTAAAAATTACTGAGCTACTTTAATATTCAGAGTGTGTGGCAACCCTAAAATCTTAAAACTAGACTAAGTTATTCTGAGACTTAATTCTACAAAACCCTGGTAGTTCTATTACCTTTATACTTTTAAAGTTATTAGAAGTATTTTTGTTTTAACTCATTAAATTAAAAAAAAAGTTATTACAATAAGATGATAATCATTTACTAATTTTATTAATAATGTTTTTTATCTATTTATGATAAAATAGTAGGATGTTTTATTGTAGGTCAAAACTAAACAAGAAAATTAAATAAAGTTAAGACAAATTTAATACTTACCATATGTAAGTCTTTGAGCAAAATCTTTAGGGATGTTAGCAAGGAAACGACTTTTCTTTACAATATGAACTTTATAAACATTGAAAATCTAATATAATGTAGGTACAAAAATGGTCATTTTTAACAAAATGGTCAAAAATAGAGGATTAAAAATGTGTTGTCAGGACTGTAAATAGCTTTACTAATAAACTTTATAAATTAAAACTTTTAGATAATAAAAAATAAATATATCTGTGACAGATTTTTTGTGTCAATTTGGAACTGTATTACTTAACATGTAAAAATCTTTGAGATTCAAGGTTATTTAGTGATTTTGTCTATAACATAAAGTTTATTAATTTTTTTAAATTTCAGGTTCTTAAGCTTAAATTGTACAATTTTAGAATTATAGGATTTTAGAAACTCTAAAACTAACAAATAAATTTGATGTAACTTTTAAAATATTTTTTTTATATATGAATTTTAATATCAATTTTTAAATCTAAACATAATTTAGTATAAGTTAAATTAGAACAATTAAACCTATACATGAATAAGTTCTAGAACTAAAAGTATTCTCTAGAAAATAAATAAAGGTTTTCGAAATAAATAATATATTATATTTAGATTTTTATATAAAATATAGTAATTGGCCTATGTCATTCTGATATTCTTTAAAAGTGCTGAGCTACTTTAAATATTTAGAGTTTGTGGCAACCCTAAAAACTTATATCTAGACTAAGTTATCATGAGACCTGATTGTATACAACTCTGATAAAACTATTACATTTTTTATTTTAAAATTATGTTTTGAAGATGTTGTTTTTGGTCTTTAATTTATATCAAAATATTAAAGTAATTATCAAAATGTACTGATGAAATAGAATAGATTAGTGGTTTTAATAAAGTTATATACTTTCTTTCTAATTAGATATGTAAATGTAATTGATACTACTTTCACTAACGTGAAAACTTTTAAATGCACTTCAAAGCAAATAAAAATGATTGCACACAATATAGGATCAAATAAATCTTTAATTTGATTAAAACTAGTATGCAAGGATTAAAACAATGAGAAGTTTTCCACGAAAACCTACTGCGCTAAAGAGCTGAGTGTTTAAATTGATTAAGTGAAATTAATTAAGTCAAGTTTAATTAAACCATCAAAAAACTTCAAATATTATAAACATAAAAAGAAAAATTACCCTAAAATTTTTAATTAAAAGTAAAACAGAGAGTACATAAATATATTTATTTTATTTAAGTCAATCTAAAGTTTTTTTTTTGGTTAATTAAATAATATTAACAAATTTATCCATTTAAGCTTACTTCCTACACGTAAGAAACCGTCTATGTTTCTTATATGAAAACTAAAGTGTTGCCTTCTTTTTACTAATAATATTTTCAGATTAAGAAAACAGTTGTTTTCATTATATTATTTATTTTTAGAAATTGTTTTTAGTAGTTCTATTTAAGTACCAATGTATGAGTTAGCAACTTTTTATAAAAAATAAGCAAATTCAAAATGATAAAGTCCCTACGGGACGGAATTAAATCTTTAAAAATATATACAGAAGTGTTATATATTTAAAAAAACAGCGTATCGAAATAAAAGGTTTGGCTGCAAGTAATGAGATTTTAAAACTTTTTTTTAAGTATGCAAATGAGGTAAACTAATTAGACAATATTGATTAAACCCTATCGCTAATCCGTTTACAGAAGTTTTAAAATCTATATTCTTACCCCAAACCCTTACCTAAATTTTTAGGAAATAAGTAAATCGTTTATTTATTTTAATTCAGAGCTAAATTAGCAGCCATTGAAATATAGCCAATCAGAAGTACATGAAATAAGCATAAAGCAGGCAGCATAATGCATGATAGTTTTGGAAACTTATATATCAAAAAAAAACATAAGCCCTTCTTCTACATTTGTACAATTTCTATATTTTTTTTAAATCTAAAAAATATTTATTTTTCTTTTAGTTTTAAACATGTTAACACAGCAAAAACTAACCTGTTTAATTAAACTTTTTAGTTTACACATTCTAACAATATAGATATACCAAATTATTTTACATAAATTAAAGTAGAAAATAATTAATTAATTTGCTTTTGATGAAAAAATATAAACTTCATAGTTAAATATAAATTAACTACTTTTGTAAAATCTATAACTTTGTACACATCACGCGTTGTAACAAAATGTATAACTTGTTGTTTTTAAATGACCGCCAGGGGGCGTTAGAAAATTGCTTATCAAATCAACATACAAAAAAACTTTGAGAATGTTTGTTATTTTGCTCAGTAAAGCCATAAGACCGTGCGAGACGCACACGAATTCATTATAAGAACTTTTTTATTATTTTCGTTCTATAAGCCCTTAATGCTTATTTGCGTTATTGTATTATATTGTGCTTAGTTTAGCCATTGTTGTGCATGAAGCGCGATATATATTAAGACTCTGTATTATTAGTACTTTTATTAGGAAGAACTATTTTAGTATTTAAGATTTTAAACACTCTAAGAACATTTCTATGTGTAGAACTTTGTGTTTATTAATTGTGTTTATATTCGCAGTTTTATTCAACTGTTTTATTAGCTACTTTATCACTTCTAATTTTCTAGTTGTCACAATAACACATATTTTTGTCATCAGAATTTATTTGTTTGTTATCGTTTATTCGCAGTTTTGTCTATTTACTATTACAGATTTAGCTGTGTTCTCTAACTTAAATAAATTCACATCACATTTAAACTATATTAATTAAGTTTATAAATATTTTTACTAAAGTTATAATTAACGATATGAGTTCAGGAAACTCAGGAAACCCATTCCCTAATATTGTAAGTAACTTACTGACACCAGGCTTAAAAGGTCCAAACGCTTAACAGAAAAAAGAGACGCCGGCAGATCATCTTCTTTACCTAGTAGCTCCCACATGGAACCTACAAGTTTTAGCTCACTTCCCCCTAACTTAGACTCGCAACCCCCCGTAGATATTAACAGTAGCTCATATAGGCCCTCTAGGACTACAGCGTAACTTTCGTGCAGTTATATTTAAAGTAACTAACCATAAATTAATTGAAATGGCCCCTACATTTTAGTTTTTGCCCAAAGAGGGCTACTTGGCTTATTTTGGCAAACCCTGCTTTACAGAGACAGATGAAAACCTTAGTTTACTTTATTATCTTCCATTTATAGCTTTATAGTCTTAAAATTATTAAAAATTCTTTAAAGACTTGATAATGTTGAAGGATTTTGAATTAAAAATATTTTTTAAAATAATTATAATAGTTTTAAGTTAGTTGCTAAATTTTAAAATACTTTAAATTCGAAAAGGATCATTCCAAATTCTATGAATGAAATTTAAAAACGTTTAGTATAGTTATTAAAAATAAAACCAACACATACTTTTTTTAGTTTTGCTGATTCTTTTGTTAGGCAAACAAATTGTAAGTAAGAATGAAAAAAAAAGCTTTACTATTTCTAAAATAATCAGTACATAGTGGTGTCTAATGATTAAAACATTTATTGTAACCTAATAAATAATAGAAACCTTTTTATACAACAAAGAAATTATAAAAGATTTTAATTAATAGCCTTAAAATTTTAATGGTATCCTGAACGATATCTAAAAAAAAGTACTTTCATGAAAATATTATCTCAACAAAATCTCTATCACTAAGGTGCGTAAAAAAAATTTTTTTATATGATAGCGTGTACTGAAAAAACTAGTAATGTTGTGACGTACTTTGCCTTTTTAACTATTAATACATTTTAAGCTACTAATTAGAGTTAAGAAAGACAAAGGTTAATCTATTATCTACCTTATCACTTCTTTATAACAAAGTTTTTTTTAATTTTTTTTTACTAGTGCATATATGCTTATTTAACTTTAATTATAGTCAAAACTTATTCATTTAATTCTAAAAAACTTTGTACTTAAAAAGACAATTTTTGTAATAATATTTTTTTACATTCTTTGTAAACACATTTTAAAACTCATACACTAGCTTTATGTTTATCAATTTAGAAAACCCGTTTTGCTTCTACAGGAAATGTAAACTACATAAAAATTTACTAAAAGGTTAAATTATGTTGTATACTAAATTAGAACTACTGAATGGATATAGTATAATCAGTTTCAATGGATAATTTTATCATATAAGGAACTAAAAAACTTTGATAATACTAATTAAATTGAAAAATTTTACAATTTTTAACAAATTTAAAATTTTTTAATAAAGAGTTTCTAGTGTCTTAAAAACCTTATAAATTAGACATTATCGTTGTAAAACCTTTTATTTGGATTACTTGTTATGGCTGAGAACATATGTCTGTGTTTACCTTTAAAATTTGATAAGTATACTGAACTTAAAAAAAAACAAATACCATAAACTGTGTAGAAACTGACGAAATTGAGATAAGTAGTTTATAACTCGGCTTTATAAAACAGCAACTGAAGATTTTGTCTTTAGTTTTTATTTTGTGTTAAATAACAAGTAATTAACAAAAATGTACTTATGAAATAGAACTGATTAGTGGTTTTAATCAAATTATATACTTATGTTGTTAAAATTTGATAAACAACCGTAATTTAATGCTATTGATACTATCTGATACTTTCAAATGCATGTCAATCAATTAAAAAATTATTAAAAACAAAGGAGGCTTAAATAAATCTTAGTTTGATAAACACAAGTAAACAATGTTTATAACAATTAAAAGTTGTCAACCGAAATCTAATGCGCTAAAGAGCTTAGTTTTTAAACTGATTAAGTAAAAATGTCTTAGCGGAATAGTTAAAATATGATGGTAAGATTTTAGTAGTCTATGAAATAAAAACTTTGAAGAAAAAATATTTTATAAAGTATACACCATGATAAAAAGTGTATGAGAATCTACTATAATAAAACACAATTTTTATAAAATGTCTTTTTAAACTAAATAAATTTTATTATTATGGTAAACATTATTTATAATAATAATCAAAATATAAAAAAAATAAGTACTCTCTTTTAAAATATTATCTCATTAAAGTCTAAATCACTAAGAGGCGTTAAACAAAAGCATATATCATGATAGTATTGAGAAAAAAATCCTTTCATGACGCACGTTACATAATTAAAACCTTTTATACTACTAATTTGAGTTAAATAGGAAGAATTATACACAAACTCTTTTAAAGCTGTTTTATAACAAACATTTATTGAAATTTATGTTTACTAGTGTAAAAATGCTTATCTAACTTGCATTACAGTCGAAAATCATTCTTTGTATCTTACAAATATTGGCTTAAACTTTAATTTAAAAATATTATTTTTGGTAATAATTAATGTTTTTATACTCATTATAAACACTTTTTACAAATTTACACTAGCTATATACTAATCTATATATAAAAAGTTATTTTGCTTTTTTATAAAATTTATACTGGATAATAATAAACTATAACAGTTAAACTAAGTTTACTTATTTTTATGTTTACTAAATTAAAACATACTGAATGTACATGCTGTTTTGGATAATCCGTTTGATCATGTAAGGAACTGAAACTGCAGCCCGCGGGCTAACTGCGGCCTGCGAGCACGTTTTTTTTTTAATGGAATGCGGCCCGCGGAGGAAAATTTTGTGGCGTGCAAGCATGAAATTGTGGCCCATTAGAAAAAAAATATTTTAAGTTAAACTTATTTTGTTTTTTCGCTTAATTTGTGTAATTTCGTTTTAAGTCCCTGTTAAAATTTTTAAACATTTAAAACTCTTTACAGTATCAGCTTAAAAATGTAAAAAAGACAGAATACTATTCCACCAGGATTTTTACTCAGTTTCATCATTTTTTCTTTCTACAACAGCAAGTTTAGGTATTTTTTTCATGTTTTTTATATCTAAGTTTCTTTTATAGATGTTTTATAAGTAAAAGTTATAATTGACGGTGCACAAAAACATTAAAAATAACATATTAGTAAGAAAAAAGCTTTATTTTATTTTGGTAGTAACACATTTTGATTTCTTTTAAGTATTTTTATCACTTTAAATCAACTTCTATGCACACTAATGTACAAAGATCCTCATATTTTTAAGGCATAATTACAATTCCCACCCGCGTTTATTTCCAACCCTATCAAATCCCAACCCTTGCACAATTCCAACTCAAATTTTTTTTAACTATCTTTATTTAATGCATTATTTTCTACTACTAATAATTTATTTTTATTGATTACTATCACTGTTACCCCTAACCCTTTACCTTGGTTGGTAAGCGGTTATCGGATTTGATCGGGTGGGAAATGAGCGGCTCCCATTTTAAACCACGTTTTATTTAATACTTAAATTAAATTAAATTTAGTTTGTTCCAGGCACGTGGCTTGGTACGTTTCTGCAAATCTGTAGAAAATTCTGCTTTCTTAGCTTTAAGTATTCATTTAAACTTAGTTATGCACTCTTTAGATTTTTAAGTGTTGTAAAAATTAAACGAAATAAATACATTTAAATTGTGACATTTAGCGCTTTAAAGCTTTAATTTGACAAAAAGCTACATTGCAAAATTGTTTCTAATGGAAGCTGTTGCTTTTTATATCAAAATCATACAATTTTATGTTACAAAAATTTGTTGTAACTATTGACTACGTTAAATGTTTGATTTTGAATACAATATAAATGTTTTTGAATTAAATTGTGATTTTTTTATACTTATTTTTAATGAATGTTTTCTTGGTTTACACAAGTGGCAACACATAAAGAGTCATATTGGGTGTGGAGCAAAATAAATTGCCTTGTATACAGTAATCACTCGTACTTCAAAATTCCATTTTTGATGTATTAACATAACTGCATAGATTCAGATTAAATTCAATAATATTAGATGTAGTTTAAGTTGCTGTGTTCCCGCTAGGACATTATCACGCGTCATTTCAGATGTTTTAATTTTTGTAGATTCGTAACTTTTTAAAGCTAGCTACGTCCCTGGTTTGTTCATAATTTTCTAAAGTTATTGTTATACATGTATTATCTAGGTGTGTACGGACACATTAAAAAAACCATACATGATATAAATTAATATAATTTTTGATAGGTATACATTTTCATTTTCATTTAATGTTTTTTTTGGCAAATTAAGTTAATTTTTATGCAATAATATACACAGTTGCTGTTTTTTGGAACTACCTATTTGATACAAACTAAATTTAGGGATGGTAAATTTATTAAGTTTGTACATTGTAAATCAAAATAGTTCAAACTCAAGCAAATAAGCAACTAAACATAGCTACACACTTAAACTATGACTATCTGTAGATTTCAAATTTCAAAATAATTTAGTCATTTTTGCAGTTTTTGGTTTGAATTAATTTTTGTATACTAAAATACCAGGCTAGTTTTTGGTCATTTAGGCTGGCTTTTTAGCTTTAAGAGTCGCAAATTAAACTTATGATGTATGTTTTGTTCAATTCACAGTGTTGGTTTGAATTATAATATATGTTAAACTTTAAGTCTTGCAACTGATAAAATATTTTTTATATTAATTGTATATATATAAGTGTAAACAATTAGTGTTGCTAAAAAAATTGAATCCCGGAAAAGTTTGGAATTTGAAAATTTATGCTTAAAAAATGCGGAAAAACTTTGAATATGAGAATTTTAACAAAACCTGGAATTTCAAACAATGTTTACGTGTAAAGTAATGAAATTATTTCAATTTGACAAAAAAATACTATATAGATACTTTTCTTAAACACATTTATAAAGCTTAAGAATATATATTCAACATTGCTATAATACTAAAGACAGTTTTTTTGTTACGTTTAATTTTATACCAAAAAAATAGCACAAAACTATACTTTAAAAAACTTTATGTAAGTGCATTGCAACTTTGCTTTCAAAATGCCTTTACCTATTATTGTGCTTTGCATTGGATCTAAACCTAAAAACTCTTCTAAAAAGTCAAAGTTAGTAAAAACACCTCTAATAAAAACTCTCAGATGAGCAATATTTGTTGTACCAGTGCTCTCATCTTAACAAAATAATTAATTCCTATTTTGATTTATAGGGCTTTAAAATCTTCAGACATTTACTAAACACGACTTCTTGCTGTCATTGAAGCAATAAACAAAAGCATTTTACAACCGCCAACATAAATTCTTATAAAAGGTTTTCACTTCTAAACAGTATCTTCTTTTTAGTAATTATTTTTGCTACAACTTGCCTTGACAGTTGTTTCTGATCAGTATGTAGTTACTAAAGATAATCATGTGCTTTGTTGAAACTGACTTTAGAATTTTTTGCTTGTTTATCGAAATAATTTCTAACTAGGTTTTTTTTTTAATTTTATAGCATGTTTTATATTTCACATTTACTATTTAAATACAACATTTTTATTGCAGATAATAAATTGCTATAATTCTCAATAATAAATTAAGTTTTTCTACTTCGTTAATGGCTGAATTAGTTTTGAAACTTTTGTTAAAAATGTTTAAGAAACGTTATTGTCCATTCAAGATGACTTATGATATTACTTTTGCTATATATTTAATATACTGTTAATAAACTTTGTTATTTCTTTATTTTGTGACTTTATTTTAAAAAGGGTTGCCAAAGATACAGTCTAGTTTAAAAATTTGAAAAATTCAAACTGGGTTAAACCTGTTTAAAACATTTTTAAAAACTCAGGTAAATTTTTATTTCAAACACTTTGAATAAATTTTCAGTTTCTCAGAACAGTTTTTATGACTTTAGTGTAGTTTACTTATTGTAATTTTTTTCTGCTCTACATATACATTGTGTTCTTTTTATACTGATGATATTTTAGCTAGGTATCTAAGCTTGATTAACTGCTAGTTTTTCTTCTTTTTATTTTTAAAGTGGAAACCATGTTAAAAGCTAATTAGTTACTAATAAGGTACTTTATTAGTGTATTCGAGCATTAATTAAGTTAAAAAAAATTTTTAGCTTTTCTAAAACTAAATAGGTATTAATTTTATTCAGTTAATTATTTACTGCATTTTTAAAAGAGTGCAAACTATTTATTACGCAAAAACTAATTTTAAAAGTTATAACTTTTAATAAAATTAAAAAGTGGTTCATGTTATATAATTAGACCATTATTGTTTTCAAGCTCGGTTAATTTATTAATTGTTTACGAATTTCATAGTTTATTAAGACTTAAGTATATTAGTCAATGTAAACTTTACTCCGATAAATATTTCTAACAAAATAGGTATTCTATGTGTAGCAAAATATCATTAAATATAATAAAGTGAAGAAAAGTAAAAACTTTCTTAATGTGACTAAAACTAATACCAAAAGATTATTCAAATGTCTCTAAAACTAAAACTGTGGTCTGCAAAGATTTTTATAGCTCCACAACTAAAAATAAAAACTACAACACCACGTTTTTATAGCTCCTCAACGTATATGCAGTACATGTGTAAATGCAAATGTTGTGGCATATCTGCTGTGTGAACATAATTAAAACTTTAACACATACATGCTAGCAATTATGTACAAAAATTTAACTTTTATATGCTAAAAAATGACAAGTTCTTCTTTAAAATTAAATTTTTATAAGATTTATGTGGTAAAATATTAAGTTCAACTTGATTTTATAATAATTTTACATTTTAACTAAACAGGGAATTATTGCTTGAGAAGCCGGAAGATGTCCGTCAGTTTGCATCAGACCGTTTCTTACATCCTGAGTGTCCCATGGAGATAGAAGGTTTTATAAATATTTAAACTTTGTGTTGCAATATATACAATTATAGATGCAGGATGTGAATATATGTAGTACTAGTTTATTTAGAAATTGTTTTTGTTTTATCTTAATAAACTCACCTAACTTGGTCCTCATTTATCACTTAGCAGGCCACAGTTTGCCGGTCTCAATCATTTTTTAATGATTATGTTTAAAAATTGCCAAAAAAGTTTTGTCACATATCTTTAGAGTTGGAGTTTCGTTAGATATAGATTTAAAGTTCACATACCATAATTGGTGGTTAATAATATCTAAACATTTAGCCCGCTGTTTCGTTAAAGTCACTGAGTTTCATCGCTCGTTTTTTACAGTTAAACTGTATATAAATTATTGTATTGTGTTTTATTAATTTCATTAAAACGCTCATTTTACATTGACTCTTTACAGGTAGCCTGGAAATACTCCCACCAAGTGACCATTCCTATCAACATCTGATGTTTCAACTAATCACATTGATTTATTTGTACTTAATGAGATTGATGGAATTTCGACCAATGAGGATAGTGGGTGTGATGAAACTTCAGCCAATGATGATGAAGAATCAGTTGATACTACCTTAAGTGGCGACAGTATTTAAAAAAGGGGAATTTTTCAATGTTTATTTTAAGAATATTATGATATATTTTGTTAGCAGTAGTATGTTTAAGTAAAAAATAATTATTACTGCGAAAATATATTAAACAATTTCACTATTGAATTAGTTTTTTTTTTTTGAAATTAATACTTATTTTTACTTTTAGTTTTAATATTTTATAAATACTTTCTCTTTAAATTACAATACAAAGTTTCTACGTGTATAATGCTTTAAAATAGTTTAATAGGATTTTTTAATTTTAAAAGCAGTTAACGATAAAAACCTATGATAAATTTAACTCAAACTAGAGCTGTATAAACCACTTTTGCCATGTGCTTTAAACTTTATTTTTATTTTGAAAATTAATGTTTACTACAAAATTACTTTAAAAGAGTTAAAGAAAAAAATACAAATATACATTTTAATAAGAATAATGGCTCAGTATAATCCCATTTAAGTCCATTTTACACCTCAGAAAACTTCGTCCACCACGATCTGACCGCTCCTGACTGCGCCGCAAACCACCGACTGCTTGGTAGGCGGGTGGTAGCCGCTATTGCACTGGTAGTCTATCCTCGTGCCTTGGACAATCGGCCTCGGTCCGTTGACCGTGACGGTGACCAGTCGAACTTTGGGAACCGTGGTGCAGACTGGAAAATGCAACGGGTTTGTGATGTGAAAAACAAAAGCGTGTTGAAATCGGGGACGCGCGCAAAAAAAAAGCTAGATTGAAACTGTTTAATAAAGAGGCAGCAGGCTAAAATCTTTTAAGTCGTTAAACGAACGGTTAATGATGTCGAAGGAGCCGAGAACCTTTAAATGCATAACGCGTAACAATAGATCATGCTCAAGTTAAAAACGCTACGTAAACTCTTTTTTTCTATTCGTTTAACTTTGGCTGACAAACTGAGTTTCGCTCGAAAACCTCGATAGAATAAATAAATAAAAATACAAGAAAGTAACAAATCAAACGAAGAAACCGACATCTGTTGCAGACGGCCTTTTGCTTCCAACCGCCCGTCCCGCACTCGATCCGGCCGTTGGCGGGCGACGGGAGGAACTTGTCGCTAGCACAGGTGAAGCCGACCTCCCGCGGCGTACTCGCTCCTCATTGGTTCGCTGAAGCTCCCGTCTGTCAGGTCGCCGGGTCGCCTGCACGACGCTGAGAAAAGTTATTTAGCTTGAGTTTTTAAATAAAAAAAGCAAAAAGAATGTTAAATGGCTGATATAAGTTATATTTCTTAAACTAAGAAGTTGAACTAACAGTTTTGCTATTTGATATTTTATTGCTAATTTGAAACAAAATATAGTAAAAAAACATGTATAAAGTTTAAAAAAGAAAAAATATCTGAATAAAATAATTGCAAACGACTTCTTAATTATTTTAATAGACTAGAGCTGCATTTATGAAAAGCATGTTTTTAACTTATCAATATTGTGAAGTTTTTTAATGAAAATCAAGTATTATTCTACAATTATTTAGACGAGCATCAAACTCTTTTTTTTTTTGAAACCAATGAGGAAAAAAATTAACAGTTTTTGTTCAAATGCCGTAAAAAAAACTCTTTTCTACTTTGAAAACACTCGCCTTTTTCGCAGGTCGTGTTTTCCGACCACCGGTTTGAAGTGCACTCGACAGTGGAGATGCCTCTGGAGGCGAACCCGTCGTCGCACTCGAACGTCAATTTCACTCCCGGGAAGATCTCGTCCTTCGTCAGGTTGTAAATTGCGTTTTCTATTTCCGGACATGTTGCATCTGAGTTTGTTAACGAATTACTTTAAAAAATAAATGTAAAAAACAATAACAAAGCGCCTTGAGTTCAGCAGGACAACATAAAAACCAACAAAAGTAAAAACGATTTTTTTTGTAAAAACTTAATTTTTTTTGTAGAACTTCCAAAGCCTACAAAAATACATGATTAAAGTCTCAATTAATTAATTCGAACTTCCTCCGAGGGCGACGTACGCTCCAACGCCTCCGCCAATCAGAAGCAGTGCTGATAAAATTCCTACGAACGCAGCCGGACTGACCCCGCACACCTTGCCCGACCTTGCTGCTTTGCTGTCATACGAAGAGTAACCCGGATAGTCCGCCATTGAAACAATTTTAGTTCATTCAGTAAATTAATCCGCTAAGAATTTAGTTTTAAACTTTCAACTTTTTGCTAGATGCATTTTTTGCTTGAAAAATACAACATTGTGTTACGTCATAATGAAAAAAGCAAATTTTAGGTAAATTGAGGTTGTACAGTTATTTGTCTTATCTTATTTAGATAAATTGAATTCATAAAATCGTACAGCTGTTCCTCTTTTTATAAATTTTATTTGTTTGTGATTTAAAAACGGCAATAACATTATTCTGATTTATGTACTAAAAATATTAACTAGCACCGTCTTACTTTTTGGTGTGTTTTTTAAATAAGCAAAGCTTGATTAATAAATTTGTTTCAACTCGGTTTTAAATTCACATATGTGTCAGCTGATGCTGATATGAAAAGAAGAAGAAAAATGCTTGGGTTTTATTTGTTAGAAGGAGTTTAAAAAAGTTTTTCATCATAAGCTCTAAACTTTCGTATTGCGAAACAACTAATTTTCTTGTTATGTGAAGTGTCACACTGTTGTGTTACTGATCCAGAACATAAAATTAAAACCAATACTTCTGTTTGAAAAAATTAAACTCGACTAATATTAAGATAGCTTATGTTAATAAAGTATTTATGATAAATAAACTCGTTAGTAGTATATGTTTAAAAACAAGATCTCTAGGCAAACTATTGTGCTGAATTACAATCTACAGAAAACTTTGTTGTAAGCATTGTCATGATTTAGCAACAGTCTTAGGAGAAAATTTTTACTACTTCTGCACCCTACTCAGAGTTATTTTAAACCTTCAGCAAATTTATATGAAACAAAGTGCTCAGGTTGGTGAGTGATCATTAGTATACTTTCTTAAAATTGTTATTATTATTCTTAGTTTTTTGAACGAAAAAAAAGACGCTAAGAATATTTGCTCCTAGGACTTAATGCACGAACAAACTTTCGGTTGCCTAGTCGCACAATATTTGGATACCTTTTTACGTCTTGTCCAGGACGAGAAAAAAAATTAACATAATTTTTAACTGTTATTCTATTCTATCTAAACACAAAAATCATACACTTAAATTAAGCTAAGTTTTATTAGCTTTTATTAGTTAAAATTAAACGTTTTTATTTTCAAAACTACATAGATGACTCAAAAAAATTTTTCTCAAACATTTTATGTTGTTTTGTAATGATGAAACTGTTTTGTTACTGTATATCATCGGGGAACTCAAAAATTGCACCAAGGTAAAAAATTGCACAGAAAGTCATTTTTGCACAAGAGTAAAAAAAAACCGGAAAAAGAAGTTATAAAAACATACAGAAAACAAAAATAAAGGCAAATTTAAAAAAAAAAGGAGAAAAAAAAATTACCAACCAAGGATAAGTGTTAGGAGTAGTGATGTACCGGACTAACTATCCGGGTCCGGCCGGATATTGCCTTTTTTGTCTGATATCCGGATCCGGCCGGATTCTAATTTGTAAAAAAAGTCCGGATCCGGTTCCGCCCGGATTCTAATTAAAAAAAAAGTCCGAATCCGGTTCCGCCCGGATTCTAATTTGAAAAAAAAGTCCCGATCCGGGTCTGGCCAGACCCGGATCTAGTTAGTAAAAAAGAGCATACTGAAAAGTATTTTTTCAAAATCAAGCCCTGTGTAAATTAATAAGAGTCATTTTCGTCAGTTAAAACTAAACACCTACCGTGATTGGCTCATTTTGTACACGTGACTATTTACATTTGTTTACAATTAAACTATGAAATAAAAACTTCAGAAATACAACTTTTTACAAACGTTGTAAAATTGAAAACTTTGGAATGAATACTTGCATTATTTATTGTTTCAAGTTGAGAATATTTAGAGTTAATACGGTTGAATGTACGAGCCAATGAGAATCATATGACGAAAAGTTTCAAACTAAATACTGATGCAACAAAACAGCAGAACATGACAGGCAGTTTATATGTAAGCAGTTAGTTAGTTTGGTGTGCAGCTTGATCCAACAAAATATCTTGAACTCTTTTGTGAATGCTTATAGTAAGTAGTGTTTTGTTTTAAAAGTGAATATTTCAATTGGTGTTTAATTGTTTAAATATTTAATCAAGGTTTATAGTTTAATTGTTTATTAAAAATTTTACAGTTTCCTGTTTACTAAAAGTTTATTTAATTTTTAGTTTATTGGTTTAAGTCTTTTGATATAGATTTAAAGAGCTTCGAGTTTTAAAGTGTTACCAAAGTAATAATTAATTTTGTATATGCTAGTATTTCTTGTTTTGTTTTATATAAAAGATTCATCACTCAAAACTGTCGTGTCTGATTATATAAAGTAGTCTCAGTTAGAGTTTAGTATTTGTTAGATATTAATTAAATAAGATAGGATTTAAATATGATGGGTAGTACTAATAAGTTAAGTGTACCACAATCAGTCCACAACTTTACTACCAAATTGTCAACCTTTGCCAGCTGTTCTACTGATTATTAGATTAAAGTAATTTTTTCAGTTTTTAAAAACCTCATTCTGACTCAGGCTTGTTTATATTCACTCTAGATAGTTTTAATGATATAAACAGTGGCAACCCTGCTAGTTTGAAAATTTTTGGGAGTTTTTCGAAAATCTTAAACTGCCTCAGGCTAGTTTAGTTTTTTATAAAAACTCAGGCTAGTTTTCTTTTAGATTTTGAATGGGTTTGAGCTGATCCAGTTTTCAATATTTTGTAATTTTCTAGTCTATTTTGTTCAAGAACTTGATTTCAAATTTTTAATTGTAAATAACACCTAAATTTGTAAACCTTGTGGCTAGCTGTTCTACTTATTATTAGATTAAAGTTCTTTTTTTTCTGTTTTTAAAAACCTCATTCTGACTTAAGCTAGTTTATACTAATGATGTACCGGAGCCACTATCCGGGTCCGGCCGGATATTGCCATTTTTTTGATCCGGCCGGATTCTAATTTGAAAAAAAAGTCCGGATCCGGTTCCGGCCGGATTCTAATTTGAAAAAAAAATCCTGATCTGGGTCCGGTACATCACTAGTTAGGAGTAACAGTGATAGTAAAGGTAAAATAAAAAACAAATAATTACTGATAAAAAAATTAAAAAATAAAAAGTAAGTTACCAACTAAGGGTAAGGGATAGTGGTAACAGTGATAATAAATATAGAAAAATTTAAGTTAATAAAAAATAAATAACAAAAACTATTAATAAAGTTAAACTAAAAAAAATCAAACCGTGCTAAAATTTCTTCGTTCAATAGTGACCCATCTTGCAAAGTGTCTTCGTGCAATTTCGACATCTACCCCTTTGTACGAATTTGTTTTTTTTTTTTAATAAACATATTAAGAACAAAGGTTTTAATAAAAGATTTATGTTTACAAAAACAAGTGTCTTTCCATTAAGTTTATCATTTATTTACAAAATCAAAATCTTTTATAATTTGTAAACATACATTATTTTGAGCAAAACTTTAATGTCATGTCTTTCAAACTTAGATTTGTGTGTTAAATTCCTAAAAAATATAAATGAAATAGAACTGTTTATTAAAAATTTTTTAATAGATGATTATAAATGAAACTTGTCCTAATGCTAAAACAAAAGTGTAAGTTAAGGTACAAAACTATTGTCCAAGTTTGTAACAGTGAATTTTACTATGAAAATTTAATTTAGTACTATTAAATTTTAGATACTAAAAATACCCATCAATATACCAATTTAACTTTAGTGTTATTTTGTTATTTTATCTTAATCAATTATATTAACCTGTAAGATTAATACAAATATGATTATCAGCTCTTTCAAATTAGGCTAAAAGTATGAAATAGGTTTTACCATTTTCACTACTTACAATACAAGAAACTAATGCGTATTAATTTATTTTTTAAACCAAAATTGGTAGAGTGAATCTATATTTGTAAAGCTTCTCACACAAGGCTAAGAGTTACTTTTACTACGCTCTAAGGTTTAAAACTGGTATATGATGTAGGTTTTTTTTCTATTTCAACCATGCAATACATGAGTACTAAACTTTAAACTGAATATTTAAGCATTCATTATAATCTATATACATACCTTAAATTTGGTTGAAAATATACTTGTGAAATATTTTGATTTAAAGCAGGGTTTCCTAAACTTTTTTTTTTAAATTGCCCACTTTGATAAAATTAAAAAGGCTATTGCTCCCTCCAACAAGACTACCATTTAAAACACCTAAGACCTTTTTTTTTATTGCTTATCATCTTCAACTAAACAATGTCTAGCGTAAATTTAAAAACTACTTTAGAAATACACCTAAAACCTTTTTTTTCTCTCCATCTGCAACTCAAGAATATTTAGTGTAAGTTTCAAAACCTTCAGATTGCCATTCAAGGTTAAAGTTTAGATTTTTTTTTATAAAAGTTCAGCCGAACCATAACAATGCACGGGTGAAGTGAAATACTTAAAATTTATTTACAGTTCGATATTTTGTTATTATTAATTTATTAATTATAATTCATGTAAGGTAACTTATCTAGTCGGTTGACCATATTATTATTATTATTATTTATATTATTATTATTATTAAGTTTATTGTTCAACAAAGGACCTAGGCATTAAAACCTAAGCCACTTAAACTGAAAGACACTAACATAAAAAGTAAAAATCAAATTACAGTGATTAAATAAACATAAACATAAAACTTATACAAATACAAACTGAATAAATTAAAACTTTCACAATTCAACGATTCCAAAGTCACCAATCTCCAATTATACGTTCCAAAGCAACAAATACCTGTAACAAGCATTTCTGTCAAATCTTCAGAACCTGTCTTCATCTCGCAGAACATTGATCTGAGCTACTATTTGCCACTCGTTATGACGGCAAATTCAGTCAAAAATCACTTCAAAAATGTGGCAGCAACAGTTCACAAATCTAGCTTAGGAATCAACTGAGTATCTAATAATTTCAAAATCTAAAGCCCAAAGCACATTAACAATATGAACCAGAAGTTTTCTATACAGGCTAACTAATTCAAAAAATAAACTTTAGCGGCCCAGGTCAGATGTAAAAAATTGTACTTTAAAGGATTTTTTTACCTCATTCTAGGGGTGGGCAACGTACGGCCCGCGGGCCGGATCCGGCCCGTAGAGTGAAAATGACCGGCCGCCGACCATTTTTTAAACTTTAATGGGATCCGGCCCGCAAATGAAAATGACCGGCCCGCGAGCAAATTTATAGGCCTGCAAAGGGTCAATATTACAAAATGTTTACAAAAATTTGTATCATATTTTTACAAAACAAAACTGTAAGAATTTGACTTCCACAACATGCTAAAAATTACTTTATAAATTAATGTGTACTAATAAATATACCATTTGTCCTAACATTTTGTGTTGTTCTAACTTAATTGGAATATCTTTTTGTAAAATCACCCCAAGCAAAGTGTTTTTTTATGTACGATGTTTTACATTCGTACCCTTGTCAATTATTATGTCAATTCTATTCATAGACATTATTTGAACATCTGACATGTCTCAACCTACATCTTAAGTTGTCAGACTAGGGAAAGTTTTTTAAATTTGAAGGATTTTAAAAAGTGATCATCTGTATCCATAAATTTATATTCCGTCCGGATACATAACTTTTATTTACATAAGAATCCGACCGGATCTGTATCTCGACTTAAAAATAGTTTCCAGTCGGATTTGGATCTAAAAAGTCATTTTTCGGCTTGATTCGTATACTGGATCCGGTAAATCATTAATTCTAAATGCTTAGGACGGCAAAAAACTAAGATTTTCCGGATCCGGCCCGTTGATTGAAAAACGTCGCCCAACCCTACTCTAAACGCATAATTTTGTTGAGACATGCATAAAATAATCCTTCAATAAAAAGTTTTTCTAGTTTTAATAACTTGTGTAATAATTAATTTTCTTAACGGTAATTTAATTTTATTAATAAAAAGTTTATAAACCTTAGTTATGCTATTTATAAACGTATTAAAATGAGCATATTCAAATTTATTTATTAAAAAAGGTAGTCGATAACCCCAATCATAAAAATAAACGAGACTCAAATAAAACGTCTAAACATAAAACATCGTTTAAATAGTTGTACGAACATTTTGTTTCTAAATTCCTCAAAATTACGAACTAACGTTTTACAACTAGAACAACTATTAAAAACACACATATTTATTATTATTTTTTCTTCGAATATTTGATGTTGCTTCCACTACTTGTGCTTGACTGGTTTTTCTTCCGTTTTTTAGTGCGACGTTTTGGTAAAACTGTTAAAGGGTCTTCCCTTTTAGCAAGTTGATAGAACATATAAAAATATTCATTCATTTCTTTAGTTGTTTTGTTTGGTAGATACGTCTTTAATAAAGATATTTTACAAATTTTATCAACTTTCTTGTTCTTTGATAAGTTTTTTAGATAAAGTTTGTATAATTGATCAAATTCGTAATGTCCCAAATTAAAACTTTCAACTTCATCCTTACTCCATCTTACCTTAACTTCTTCCCTGTCTGTATGTATTGTTTTGCCTTCATCTATTTGCAATCGTTCGACTGTTTCTAAAGCTGTTTTACGTGGTAGAATTTTCTTTAAAAAAGAATTTTTACCTTTCCTTTCTGATAATAAAACTTTATTTTCATCATTTTCACGGGATAGTAGATCAAAATCGTTTTTTGCTAAAATTAAACTATCAACTTCATCCTTACTCCATTTACTCTTCACTTTTTCTATGTCTGTATTTTTTTCTTTGTGTTCATCGATTTGCAAACGTTCTTCAAACACTTTTTCATTATAACGATTTTCGGGCCTTATACCTAAAAGATCAGGGATTTCTGCAACATTGTCATGAATAGGTTTTGGAATAACAGGTGGGTTGGTATCACAAAAGCTTAAGTGTGTTACGACAGCACTAGCAGTACTACGATTCGCAATTTCTATTTTATTTATTCTTTCTTTTAACGAGTCCGTTGGAGAAGCTTGCTCAGAACCTTTATAAATGCATTTGTTTTAGTTTTTGAATTTAGTAAAGTTGTGTTTTTTGTTTTGTCAATTTTCCAAAAAATCTCAATAAATTAGGTTTTACTAACACCTTGTAGAAAAAAAGTTTATTTAAAAAACTTTTGAATAACATTAAAAAAACAAAAATAAGATTTCAAACTTACTAGGTTTCGGTGACAAGTTGCTTGTTGTTACATCATTATTATGCTCTTCATGCTTTTTATTCAAAAAATCAGAGATTTTTGCATTATTATGAAGTCCATGAGTTGAAGGTAAGTTGGCGTTAATTTGATTGATGTCGCTTTCAATACTTTCTGTTGTTCTACGCTCAGTTCTTCTACACTCTTTTTTTGTCAAAACTGTGTTTTGACTGATTCTTTTCGAGCCTTTAAAAATGCTTGTTGTAACAATTAGTATAGTATTTGATTTTGTTTCAAGGTTGATTCGTTTTCTTTAATTTTTCGTTAACTAACTTTTTCAGCAACTGACAAAAATGAAGAATGGAACAAAAATAGTTGTAATGAAAATCAAAAATAAAAATTAAACTAACTAAATGACGACATACAGCTGTTATTCATTTCACTTTGTTCACGATTCATTTTCATTGAATTACAAAAGTTTATTTTATTATCTAGTAAAAATTTAAAATTTTAAAAATGCTGTAACAATAATATACTGTATGTCAAGTATATTTTACAAATTCTTAGCAAGTTTATAGTGACATAAAATTGGTTAATACCAATTCGTTAATCCGACCACAAGCTTTCAGTAGACTGAGAACAATTTAGTCCTTTTTAGGACTCATTAATAAGTCGTATTGTTATGATCTAACCTTACATCAATTTAGTCTCACTGCGTACGAAAGTCAAGGTTTAGACTCTGTAGACTTTTGAATATGTTTATTATAAAATACATTAATTAAAAAATGTATGCAAAATTTTAAGCTTTTTCGAAAATGATTATTTTAGAAATAATACATACGAATTGCTAAATTTAACTGGAGAAAAAGGTTTAAAACTCGAAAAAAAGTTTTTTAATATGAAGCGTCTATTTTGATATCATTTTTAAGTTTATTTAGTGCTATATTTGTAGTTAAGCTGTTTAAAAAAAATAAATTTTATTAAAAAAGTTCTGTAATTAAAACTATATAACATTTTAAAATCTAAATGTTGCTTTTAGAAAAAAAAAATTACAATTCATTTGCAACTTTTATATTTTATATTTGCAAATAATTTCATCTTTTAGACTACATATCTTTACTTTATATCGTTTTATTTTTTTGTCAAGCGTTTTATCATGGCATCAAAATTTGAAGCATTTAAACTGAAATATAAATTAAGAGCGAAAAGATAAATCAAACAAGTATTGCTAATTTTAAAGGGTTGCCGTAATTTTTGTGTCAAAAACTTGTCCTGAGACATCTTGAGAGTGTTTTCAAATTACAAAAAACAAGTTTAATACAATTAAATTTAAATTGTTTAACAAAGTAAGTTATAAAATATCAAATTACTAGGACTAGATAAGTTATAATTGATTTTAATATAAGATAAAACTTGCTTAAAAATTTTCAAAAACGTTTAAGTTTTTCTGAAGATTTTGTAATTAAAATAAAAAACGAGTTATCCTGAGTCTATTATTTGTTTCAAACTAGCCTAAGTTATTGGGAAGCTTTAAAAATTTCAAATTCATCTGAATTATCCTTGTTATTTGAGTGTGATTAAAAATGATTTTATTTAAAAACAACCATTATAAATTTTAAGGTAATAAAAAGTTTGTATAAACCTTACTTTTCACTAGTGTATATACGCTTATTTAACTATCATTGAAGTCGAAATTATTTTTTTTAATTCTAACAAACATTGACTTAAATATGGACTTCAAATGACAATTTATGTAAATAATTAATGCTTTGACACTCTTTAGAAATACATTTTAAAACTTACACACTAGCTTTAAAGAAAATGTATACTATATAAAAACTATTTAAAAGATTAAACTGTGCATTTTACTAAATTAAAACATACTGAATGTATACTTAACATTTAATTTTAATGATACATTTTATAATGTAAGAAATTGAAAATTTTAGGTAATACTAGTCAAATTGAAAAGTTTTAATATTATATTTAATATATACTTTCTAGTGTCAAAAAGCCATATAAATTAGACAATATTGTTGTAAACCCTCCTTTTTCGATTATGTTTTTATGCCTAAAAATATTATTCTGTGTTTACCATTAAAACCTAATAAGTCTGACAAACTATCATAATAAAAATAGTTGAAAAAATTAATTAAAAATGTGTAGAAACTCACGACCCTTTGAATAGAGATAAGTTGTTCATCCCTCGACAGTGCAAAACACCTACTGAAGATGTCATTTTTAGTTCTTTATTATGTATTAAAATAATAATGTGATTAACAAATATGTACTATTAAATAGAATAGAGTATTAGTTATAATCAAACCATATATCTTACTTTTTTTTTATAATTAGATTAATGACCGTAATTTGATACTACTTAAGGTCACTATTATGACAATTTTTAAAGCATGTCAACAAATACAAAAGTATTAAAAATAAATACGCATTAATAATACTTTAATTAGATTAAAACTAGTATTATCAAGAGATAAAGCAATGAGAAGCCGTCCACCAAAACCAACCGCGCAAATGAGCTTAGTGTTTAATCTGATTAAATGAAATTAAATAAGTCAAGTTTTAGTAAAAAACAAGTAACTTTAAATGTCGGTATACATAATATAAAAATCAAATACTTATAGTTTTGAAAATTTTAATATAAAAAGATAGTACATTATAGTTTTATTAGTCAATTGTTACTGTTTTATTCGCTAAATCAGGGGTCGGTAAACTGCGGCTCGCGGGCCAAGTTCAGCCCTCAAAGTCAAAATTCTCGGCCCGCGAGCTACTTTACAGCCAAAAATGTACATTTTTAAAAAATTACAAAATTTATATTTTCTATTAAAAACTCACAGTTAGGCTCTTAACTCAATAAATACTCTTTACTAGTGCTCTATTGTTGCTTAATTTGACATATTTTGGTCTAAAGTAATATTTATCTACGGATTACTAAAACTTCATTTAAACAAATGCGGCCCTAAAATTTTTTTTTTAATTATTAGGCCTGCTAGTGATTTTACCCAAGAAAATAGGGCCCACGAGCTACAACAGATTGCCGACCCCTGGGCTAATTAAATATTATTAGAAAATCTATCCCTTAAGCTTATTTCATAAACGTAAGAATTAAGTTTTTCCTTTGTTGAAACTCAGTGTTATCTTCTTTGATATAATAAATATTTATAATTTGGTTTGAATTTAGATTTAAATTTTATTCTGTTAAATAATATCTCAAACATTATTGGGCCTTTTTTTTTTTTTTTTGTAACCATACAAATGACCATATTGTTATTAGTTTATATATAGACTGTTTCAAGTAATATTCATTTGTTTTGTTTGAATTAAAATATTTTAGCAGATGGCTTGTAAAACAGTTTATATTATTAACTTTAAAATAAATACAAGTGTTAGCCTGAGTGTTAAACAAATTATTTTAAATTCAATAAATTTCTTTACTTAAGATTTTTTGTATAACTTATATAAATGTACTCAGTTACGAACAAATAAGCAGTTAAAAACTATTAACTAACCTATTGCTTAAAGTTTTCAGAAAAAATTCTGTCAATGATTTGTTTTCTTTATAACATGTATCTTAACTTCCTTCACATCTTGATTGAGATTCTTCCTTATCTGATAAAAAAAAAACACATTTAGGTAAATAAATTCTAGACTTCTTTGTTATTGATTAAAATTAATTACAAGACAGTTTTATTTGTGAAATTATTGAGTACAATACGACTTTGTCAAATTATAATATGTTTCAGCTACTTTTAAACATGTTTCAAATTTAAAAATATTTTTAATATTTGGGTTAAATATACATAACTTTTTAATAAAGGTCAAACTTTCAAGTAAGATTTACTGTAGAAGGTTGTAAAATGACTACTTAACTTGGTTTATTTATTAAAAACCACAGCTATAAACGCAATAAAAAACTTAGGTCTTCATTAAATAGTAAATGTGTTTAAGAAACCTTTAAACCTAAAAAAAATTTGTAACTTTTTTTTACTTTTATAGCTCTATAAAGACTGATCAGGTTAATTTTCAAAATCATTTTTTTTAAGTACTACTGTGACAAGTTATTTATATAACAGAATGTATTGAGAAAACTAATCGTACGATGACATATTTAATATACTTGAAACTTTTTGATATCATATTTTCTTTAAGAAGGACGAATAAATATTTATAATCCCTCTAAGAACTTTTATATTATACACACTTGAATTGAATTGAATAAATTTTGTAACACGTAAATTGAATTTTTTAAACTCTAACAAAATCAGCAAAAAGATACAAACGTCTAATGTTTCAGTTTTATTAAAAAATAAAACTTGATTTTAAAAGAATTTAAATCTAAAAAAAAAATCTTACACTAAACAAAATATGTATTTAACGTAAATATAAACAAAATATAAGTTTTTTTTAACTTAATTGAAGATTAATTTAGTTTGATTATATAAAATAATATATAACTGATTCATTTACACAATTTCGCTAAAAATATTTTTGATAAAAATAAAGCCTAACTTTAAACACATGAAATTAAAATAGTTAATAAACTAAATACTGATTTTGCTGTTTTGGAAATAAAATAAAAACTCAACATTAAGTTACTTAAATATTAAACTGTTATTAACAGTTTTTATTTTTATGTATGATACAAAATATATATTTTTAATTATAAAGAAATATTAAAATTAAACAAGACATTTGTATTATAATGTTGTAATGATACAACTAACTTCTTTTTTAAATACTTGCTCTAAAATTGTTTCCAAAAATAAAATTTTTAGCTAAACACTATTCAATTCTGTGTATTGTTGTTTTTATATAAAATAATATATTTTGTTATTTTCAATTTAATTACTATATCTATTTTTTTGGTTTAATATATTACTTAATAAATAATTTTGAGATAAAAATTGTCCTATATGTTTAGTTTTAATTCAGTTTAAATATTAGAAAGAAAATCAGTTAATTAATCTTATTATTAGATTTATTAAATTTGAACAACTAGATAAAGTATAAGATTTAGTTAAA
This sequence comes from Thalia democratica, assembly GCF_965202585.1. Taxonomy (NCBI): domain Eukaryota; kingdom Metazoa; phylum Chordata; class Thaliacea; order Salpida; family Salpidae; genus Thalia; species Thalia democratica. The sequence goes on from NC_139165.1 coordinate 83,158,668, forward strand.
AAAAGTTTAAAATAAATTATATATACAAAATAACAAAACTTACAACGGAGATAGTCCATTTTCACTCAGAAGTGCAAAACATCAACCTGACTATTAAATTTGTAAATTCAAAATTTAAATTTTTATGTCTGAAAAACTAAAGTTAACTCTTACAATTATACAGTAATCTATAATTACCAAAAATATAATTAAAAATTGCTTTCTTTATGAAAAAATAGTTAGAAAGCTTCAAATCGCTATACACTAAATAATTTTTTATAACAGGTTTTACTAAGTAAATTTAATTACGTTTAATTGTAGTTGTTTAATACAATATTTTGATTTTATTATGAATATGACAAAAACTTAAACAAAATAAAATAATAACACATGAACATTTTAGTTCTACAACATAATAAATATAATCCAAGTATATAAAAAAAGACGCTTTTAATAAATGCAGTTAGTATAAGTAAAAACGCTTACTATAAATATATTTGACTTTTTGGTTACTTCAAATGTCTTAAAACTTTCAGTGAACTTACGTCTACTTGAAAGAATTCAATAAACGCTTAGTTAGCTAAAAGGTTTTTTAAAATTCCTGAATAAAGAATAATATATATATATGACGAGTAAGTTTATCTCTTTTAATAAAAGCCTATAATCTTGTAACCCGATATATGAATAAATTATTTAGTTTTAAAAATAAGGCTTACAGTTTATTGTTCTAACTAACTAATTAGATTTAAGTCAAATGACCGTGAAACATCTATAAAACCTTTACAAACATTTTATGATATAAGTTCGTATCATATTGCATAACTTTCGTGATAGCTAATTCTAGTTTTTTTAACTCTACATGAACAGCAAAATATAATTTATAATACATTAAGTTAAACGTTTAGAACTTATTAGAAGATTAAACATTCTTTCTAAAAACCTATAAAAAATTAAATTCTAAACATAAAACAACAAACATATTTTTCGTAAAAATAAGCAAAATCTAAGGTTGTTCTAACTTAAATAAATTTTTTATTACAATTAAAACATAAAAAGCTAAAAATAGGTCCATTTGCACGACTTCACTAAAAAAATTATAAAACTTAAAGCTTACCATTTGAAAAACAAATTTAAATAGTAAATAAACTAAATTTTCACTAGCTGTTTTCGGAAATCAAGAAAATAAAAACCTAAAAACAAGCAAGTTATATAATAAAATGTTATGAACAGTTTTTATTATTCCAGTAGATCACTTTAGGCTGCTTAAAAATTGTTAAGATATTTTGGAGTTTATTTAATGAGAATGAAAAAAAAGCAAGAATGATTTTTTACTTACTCTAGACATTACTGAAAGTTTTGAAACTTACATTAAATAACACGAAAATAATTCTAAAATTTGATAGTTGTGTACGATTCATTAGGCTTATGGATCTTTTGTATCCACTAGCTAAATAGTAATAAACTTTATCTTTTTATTTTCTTGACCAATTATCCTAAACTTATATACATGCGTTATAGCTATTAACTTTAACACAATTTTGATTATTTTACGAGTTTTTTCTGAAAAGTGACATCAAAAACAAATTTTTGCTTAAAATAGTAAGTTTAAGATTTATTTAAGACATAACATTTTTTGTTTAAATTTTTATAAATTCTGTGTATGATTGGATATACCTTATGTTTATACAAATAAATTATTATCCTGTTATTTTTAGTATATTTACTATATACTTTTTTATGTTTCATATATTACTTAATTTATTATTTTAGAGGTAAAGAAGTTCATATATGTGTAAGGTTTAATTCAGAGTTCTATTAGGAAGAACTTAAATTTTAATAATAGCTTTATTAAACTAGACAACTAGATTAAATATAAATTTACATTAAAAATGGTTAAAATAATTTTTATGCACAAAATAACAAACCTTAGAACGAAAATAGTTCGTCTTCACTCAGAAGTGCAAAACATCAACCTGACCATCTTGTATTGTCATGTAAAACTTTTTTATTATATTTTTGAGAAATCTAGATTATGAAAGTAAACTTTTACAAAAATAAAGTAATCAAAAATATTTAATGTCATGTAATAAAAAATTGCATTTTCATATAAAAAAATCAATACTTAGCTTAAAATCTCTGTACACTAAATTATTTCAATACTAGGTTTTACTTAGAAATTTTTTTTTTGTTTTTTTTAGTTGTTTGATACAATATTTTATTTCACAGTATATTAAACTAATCAAGACAAAATAGAGTACCCACACATTATTATTTAGATGAACCACATAAATTAATACAATGTATTCATAAAAAACAAAACAACTAAAAATAATTTATAACATAGTTCTTAAAATCATTTAGTAGAAATAAAAACGCTTTATTACAAATCTAATCTACTTTTACACATTATAGTTTTCTTTAAACTTTAAAAATAAATTGTAAAAAATACTAACAGTATTTGTTTATTAATAAAAAGCTTAAAAAATGCTTACTAATCTAAAACTGCTTTCAAAGACAAATATTTGTTAATGACGTGTAAACACTTTGTTCTTAAATAAATACTTATAATCTTGTAATACGATATGTATGTAAACCAACTAATTTTATTAAAAAGCTCACAGTTAACTTAACGTAAAATTTCTTTTTCTTACTTTTCGAAACCAGCATATATATTTAAATTATGAACGAAGAAAAATTAAACTCAAACTAAAATGTAGTTTAAGTGTTTTTAAAAGTTAGGTTAGTATTTTTAAAAGTTGGTTAGAAAAAAAACTTTAATTTTCTTAATTACTGTTTTAATCAAATGTAGTTGTATTGAAAAATATATTAGATTGGTGGTTTTAATCTTGTGATATAATTTTTGACCATTTACAATTAAAATAGTAACTATAATTTGATACTAACATCACAACTTTTAATGAACTTTAATGCATTTACAAAAATAATGCTTACAATATAGGCTTAAACAAACATTATTTTGACAAAAAAAGTAAGCAAGGTAAACAACAATAAGAAGTTAATCGCCGAATTCTACCGCGCTAAAGGGTTTATTGTTAAAACTGATTTAGTGAAATTAAATAAGTCAAATTTTATCAAACTAACAATCAACTTCTAATAGCGATAAGCATTAAAAAAAAACTTAAAATCTTTTATACTTAAAGTAAAAAAATATAGTACATGATAGTTTTATTGCGGTAATAGATAGTTTTTTATTGGCTAGTTAAATACTGTCATTAAATATAACCATTTCAGTTTATTTCCAACACCTAAATGATTAAGGTTTTCTTAAATGAAGACTAAAATGTTGCTTTTTTTATCTAATAGGTATCTATAATTAAAAAAAAATTGTTGAAATGTTCTAGTTTAACATGGATTTTATTTAGTTCTCACTTTTTTGCTTTAAAAAAGAACGTGATATAGTTTTTTTCTAATGCAGAAAAAAAAAGAGCTTAGCTTTAAAAAGTACAAGAAGCCAGTAGACAAGAAGCCCTGCGACAAAAAGCTTGAGGACATGAAGCCCGAGAACAAGAAGCCCTAGAACAAAAAGCGAAAGATAATGAAGCTTGAAGAAAAGAAGCCGGAAGAGAAGAAGGCCAAAAAGAACCATTATAGACATTTCAATGACTTTATAATTTACACTTAGGTTTTATATGATATTTATCTTAATTTTTGTAGAGTGTGTAATTTTTGATGATATAAGTATTAAATTTTCTGTTTCTTAGAGTTTTTGATCCGTGCTTTAAAGTTAAGAAATAATTTGGCCATTTAAACAGTTTTAAACCAGGCTCTAACCACTAATTTGAAAACTTGAACTATAATCAAGTAATTAAATCAACGTTTTGTCTTATAATTTTAAAGCGTGTTAACAGTCTCTATAAGCGTTTTTTCATAAAATGTTTTTTTATTTTTATTCTTATAAAAAACACTCTATAAGCTTTTTTAGTTTAATTTTCCTAATTTTCAAAATCATGTTATTTATTGGAAGGAGTTAAATTCTTTACAATGTATATACAAGATCTGAGGAATTTTCTTGCTTTAAATATAAGATAGACGACATTTTGAAAGATTTTGGCATTCGGCAATAATTGGTGAAGGAGATGTGCTTTATTATTATTAATGTTTTATTACAAACGTGTTAGATTTAAGATGCTTCTTTGACTTAAGCTTTTAGATACTTATGAGTATTATTTAACCATTTGTGTTCAGTTGTACATTTTCTAGTTTTGAAATGTTTTGTAGTGATTATTTATCTATCTGTGTTGTTTAAGTTGTGGTAAAAATGAATCTTTCGATTTGCATATCAGTTCTAAATGTCTTATATATCTTTTCTTTATTTTATTACACACAAGCTAACAGTTTTATTGAGATAAAGCTTTATCGGACAAACTTTTAGGGATTTCAAAAACAGGATAAAAAAACATTTACCTGCTTGCGTGATGAAATTTATAGAAAAGTTTTAGAAAAAATACAAGAGAAATCAAAAACGCAGGTATAACACCTTCAATTGTTAAAAATTAAATAAATGGTAGAGATTAAGCTGGGAAATATGAGAAATCTAGGTTTAAAATAATCGACCATTGCTATCGTGTTATTTTGCACGTTCATTTACAAGCAACTCCAATTCATCAGACTTATATTTAAGCTTTTTAGGTCGTGCTTACATACATCTTTAATTGCTAGTATGCTTCAGTTTACTCATTATTTAATTTGTTTAAAATTGATACGGAAACTAAATTAGTGTGACTTGTTCTGTTGGCTAATGTCAAACTAGAATTAATTTAGGTTTGAATTTATTTAGAAATATTTTATAGGATTGATACTAACTTAATATGAGTCGGAGTTATTAAATCAGTAATGAATAAAAATGATTGGTATAGCGGGCTAGCAAGCAGCCATTGACCATTTAAACCCAAGTATTAAACCAATAATTTTATTTTATTTGATTAGATCAAGATTTGTTCTTTTAGAAACTTGATGTCATTCTACTCTACTTTCAAGAATGTTTAAAATTATGTCAAGTTAAATTCATTACAATTTTAATGTTTTGAAACTTAAAAACAAACCGAGAATTTCTAAAACTGATGTCAAAATTAATGCTTTCAGCAATTTATAAAAAATACCTAAAATCTTATAGACAAATTCTTTAAAGTTTTTTTTTCCTTTGTTTAGATAAATAATTCTCATTCAATAAACTGCTTTACTTTTCAAAAATTCATTGGTGTTTTTAGGACAATAGAGGATTTCTGTAGCAGTTGAAAATTACAAAACCTCCATCGCAGATATATATATATATTCTTGAATATATAATAAGGAATCCAGATGGAGCTTACAACAATATCTGTTTGTTGAAATAAAACTATTTTTAAGTTTTTTTACAAGCGATACTTTTTATATCAAAAAGAAAAAATGTTACTTTTAAATTAAATTATGGTGTTTAATGGGTTTAATTATAAAGACTTATAAACCGTTTACTATTATAATCGTTTCATTTCACCATGTATTTTCATCAGAGGTCAGTTTTGGATTTTTGTAGTTAGTTTGAAATGATTCTACGTAGTTTCTATTTAGATTCATACGCATTGCACTGGTCATTTTAGATCTTTGTTTAGATTTTATTTTACTTCCTTACTAAGTTTAAGGCTTTGCAATACTTATTTAAAGCTAATTAAAATAGTTTTTGTATAAGCAGTAATTTTTTGATTCAGTTGCTAAATCCTCAATTATTGTACCTGATTAAAAACAATTTTATATTTTGTAGATATATCACTAAAAATTAAAAAAAAAAACAAATTAGCATATGGATAGTTTTAGTAACATGGAAATTTACGAATATTTCTTTTTGAAGTTTCCAACAAGGTTGTATATAGACAAATAAATCTACAGCCTGCGGGCCAGTTCAGAGCCTGAAAATTTACGGCCTGCTTATGTTTACAAAATCCGTAAAAGTTAAATCCGGCAAGCAAAAAATGAAACTTCGCTCGTAAAAATAACTTTTAAATTTACAGTAAGTATTTTTGATCTTGAACTGGACAGAAATTATAAAGACAAATTGTAACTTTTACGAAATATTTGAAACTAGATTTATTAGAAAAAAAATATATGATTTGTTAGTAGTTAAAATATATAGAATAGTTAAATAACTAACGTGAATTAAAATAAATTCAATTATTTCGGCCCTAAAAAAACTGTATTATTCTACATCTGGCCCGTTGGCTAATTTTTTTTGCTTTCTCTATTAAATTTAGTGATTCTGGTAAAAGTATACTCTGTAAGTATTGTACGTAAAACATTAATATCTTAGAAATTTTTGATTTAAATCTTAGTTTTTTCCCATTTTTTTAAATGTCTTTGGTTCAAAATTAAAATTAGTCTGTTAGGCAACGTATGAGCTCGCAAACAAAAGTCTTATTTAATTTTTAAGATTTAAATTTTCTTGTTTAAAAAACTTTGTATTTAAATACTACAGAGTTTTTTTTAGTTTCCGTAAATTTTGTAAAAGTGTATTGCGATCAGGATAAATTTAACGTAGTAGACGGCATACAAGAATAACCGTTTTTAAGATATATTACTGCAATGATACATTAGCCAATAAAAACGATGAATTTTATTTTAATATAATTGTTTTAAGGTATCATTATGTTTTTAATATTTAAATGTTTGATAAGAACTACAGTACAACTGTCAATATGCACAGTGCACACTGTAGCGTATATCTTGCACAAAAATAAACTGTAAGTGAATAGATGTAATGTTAAAAAGAATATTGGCTTACTATTTTATGTATGATATATAAAGTAATGTAATTTAATAAAGTTATGAATACTTATTTAAGTGTTACTAATTACAGCTAATTACTATCCTACCTCTTTATATATAAAGTGCTTTATATTGTCGTTTTATTATTGTAACTGAGTTTCTTTAAGCAGTGAAACATCGGTAGTACTACATAAACGTTTATTCTGAACGCATTATCACTTTATAACCCTTCACTATTGTTTTAGCACTTTACTTTTATCTAGCTAAAGACTTTTATAGTCTATTATATTATAAATTCATGTTAAAATCAGTATGTGTTTGTAAGTTAAAATAGCGTACAAAACACCTCAAACCAGATGTGTTTTGCCTATTGACATCACTAAAAACAGGGTAAGTCGTGGGCACAAAATTGCACGAGCAGAAAATATTGCACCGAGACATTTTTGCAAAGGTTATATTTTTTAGAATTTTATATATTTTCATTTTACCACACTGTTGCCTCTGACCCTTATCGTCGCTTGGTAGTTTTTTTTATTAATAAAAATATTTTTTTTCGTTTATTTTTTACCAATCACTCTTACCCCTAACCCTTACCCTCGGTCATCAATTTTTTTTTGTTTTTTTTTACAATTTTCCCTGTATTTTTTATTCTTTTTTATTCTGATTTTTTAATTTTATTCCTGAATTTTTACTCTTGGGCAAAACTGTAACTAGTGCAAAATTGACCTTTGGTGCAAAATTGTCTTCCTGCAAATTTGTTACATGTATTCCAAGTGTGTTTTGATTATTGACATCACTAAAAACCACACCACAATTTTAAAAGCAGAACATAGAATATATTAGTACTTAAGCTTTAACCAACCTAGATAATCTTAAACGCTTTGTAATTTTAATTTTTTGCAATTAATACTTGAATTGTTAATTTAAGTGAAAATAATGTTACAATCAATGTGTTTTAATTTCAGTTATTAAATTGCGCATAAGACATTTAATGTACGTTATTGGATGAACAAAAACAAAAATTACTTTATTCTTTTACATTTACAACTGTTTATTATAATATAATACAGTAACCTTTCCTTACACCTAGTAATAAATCGTCTAAAAAATAAAAAAATTCTGCTTACTATTTAGAATGTTTACCCAAAGAAAATCCTTAAACATTAAAGTTAAAGAGTGTTCTGAATATGCCTAGATAATATATTATCTTTAAGTGTTAATTTCTTTTAATTTTAGCTTCATTTAGTTGAGAGAAAACAAGTTTTTATGTTTTATGTAACAACTATTATGATATAAAACTTAGTTGTTTTGTTGGTAATTATGAAGTTTCTTTTCAAACAAAATATTAAATTCATTATAAACCTCACTTTAATTCAATAAAAAGTTTTAACAATATTTTTGATTCATAACTTAAAATTTATTAATTATTGAACTATTTAAGAAATATAGAACAAAATACTGACATCGGTAACGAAAATAATGTTTTTAAAACTTTAATACAACTAAACACACTTTGTAAAGTTTAAACTAAATATTATTTCTGAAAGCTTAAATTTTAGTGTCGTATTCAATAAACTCACTATTTTTACCAGTAAACATACAAACTAAAATAATTTTACTACCAACACAACAAGCACCTATTTTTCTATATTATGCTAAGTTTTTTTCTATTTTTCCAATACTGACAAACTTAAGTAGATTGGTAATCAATGTAAACTTTCCACTTCTACTATCGAAAACTTCCCAGTTATAATTTTTTAAACCACCGATTGCAAACATTTTGTTGCCTAAAGTAACTAATTGAATGACGATATCTTGTTTTTATCATATCAGGCAAGTTAACCCATTTATCATCATGATAATCATACGCTTCTACTGATCTAAAATTATCTTTCTCTTGACCACCTGACACAACAATTTTGCCTTCAAAAACTGTACAAGCTGCAAAGCTTCTTTTTTTGTTTATACTTTCTATGTAACGCCAACATCTTTGTGAAAAATTATACACCAAGCAAGACTTTTTTGAGTTCCAACGATGGCAACCGCCCAACACATAAAACTCTTTCATGAAACTGCAAATACAGAAGTAGGAACGTTAATCCGGAAATGATTTCAAAAAGTCAGAAAATTCTTTAGTATCCAATCTTTTAGACACCAAGTAGTCTTTAATGCCTGTTTCAGAAACTGCATAGTTCTTTGAAGTGGCCAGGAAATTGTTTTCATCCAATTTATCTTCCAATGGTCGATTTGCTTCCAGCTTTAATAATCTTAAACCCGAAAGATTGTTATCAAAAAATAAGTGACCATTTTGAAAAACGGAGTTATAAGCATCATTGTGATCGCAATGTCTGTTTTGGTACAAAACAGAATACTTATTACAAAAAATTTTAATTTTACCTGGAAACAAATATTTTTAATTAAGTTTTTGTCTTAATTGTTTTAGTTTTTTTGCATGCATTTACTTAATTATCAACAGTAATGATTAAAATTCTTTATGCAAGTATATTACTTATATATTAGTTAAGTTTGAAAAACCCGCATCAAGTATTTTGATGAGTCAATGTTTTAGCTATTTCTAAATCACTTGTAAAAAACGTTTGGTGACAAACAAAGGTTTGTTAGCTATTATTATGTGTTCAAATTAAATTAAAATTGTGTAAAAATGTGTTCAGTTAAAAAATAAAGTCATTTGAATAAACCTACAGTTTTTTTTAACTACAAGCATTAAACATTAGATAACTACTTAAGGTAAAAAAATTCTGGTAAAAACCTTTTTTGAATTTTTTCTAGATTAATATAAAATAGTAATTTATGAAAAAGTAAGCATTCTAAATTTTAAACCAAAACAGAATATTAAAAACAATCAAAGAAACACTTTAGTAAATAAAATAACCAAAGATACTTTTAAACTACAAAATTTTATTGTCAAACACTCTCTGTTTACATAATTTAGGTTTATTTAAGAATATTGAGATTGCGTCGAACCAAACTAAATTAATTTAGTTTGTACAATTGTTAATAAACTTAAATATTGATAAATCATAGTTTTTTGCACAATCGACGTTATTAATGAGATGTTCTACTATTGAAGATCTTTTTGTAGCATTTATAACAGCTTTCGTTTTATTAATGGTTTTTACCTTATTAAAATTTAATATACATTTAGGTATATGTTCATTTAGTCTCGTTTTTAGATGCCTAGACGTTTTCCATATACAACTTTTTTAGCAGAATTAATTAAGTTTGTTAAAGTTATAACTTTTATCAAGGTAGGATACTGGGTCTTTCAGTTCCCAAAGAACTAATTTTCAAACAATTACATACTACTCTAGGTTTTACATAGTGATAAGTCTACTGTGTTATTTCTTGCCCTTTCTCTGAAAAAAAAAAAAACGTGATACGTTACCTAAATATGGTAGTTTAAGAACTGCAGGAAAATTCTCCGGTCCAGCAGTTAGGTTACAAGTTTGTAGTTGTTGTTTATTGAGTTTGATTTAACGATATGCTAGATGTCAGGGATGTTCTGCAAAAAATACTATTCGATTTAAGCGGATGTTTATATTTATAATTTTTTCTATGCTTTGTAAGTGCTTAGAAGCACAATCTTATTTGCTGAAGAGCTAAATATTTTTATTTTTAAGTGCAAAATATATAATGCAATATGTTTTATTGAAAGTGTTGCAACTAACATAAGTCGTCAGGGAACGCAGTATTTTGATGCACAGTTGAAATTTGTTAATTCGCCGTAAAGAGCGCTAATATTATTTCCTTAAGCATAGGTACGTGAATAAAGAAACATCTGTTAATGTGAGAGCAGAACAACCATACTCGTTATCATCTGAGTTTTTGTTGTTATAACTACCTTTGTAACTTGTTTACTACTACCAGTTGATTGTTTTTATCTGCTGATTGTACAAAAATATATATTATTATTTTTAATTCAAAATTTTGTTAAAATTTAAAAACAATTGTTTATAGTTAATTTCCATCTTTTCTAACTCGTAAAACCGAAAAATCCTAGTTTTCATTACTCGTTTCAAGTTAGAGTATAAATTATGGTAAAGTGCTTCTATACAGTAGAAAAAATATTGTTTAACTCCCTTTGAGTCGTTCAAAAATAAATTGATGTGTATATATATTTTAAACGTTGTTTGATGAAAAAAATATTTATCGATTAATATGCACACCTTTTAATCACACCCAATACCTTGCTACTGCTTAAAAATAAGTGTTTAGTTTACAAGTATGATGATAGACAATGAAAAGATGAATATGTTCTATGTAAACAAGTTAACTTTAGTGAACTTTGAATTTGAAGTTTAGAGAAGAACGAGCAGTTTGAAACAATTCCTGCACATTTCAAGCTACCGTAAAAAAAGCAGGTGGAAAGAAAAAGCCTGTAAGAAGCAGCCACAGGATAAAAAGCCTAAAGACAAGAATCCGAGGACAAGTAGCCCAAGGACAAGAAGCCGGAAGACCAGAAATCCAATAAGAGCGGTATAAGACAACTCAATGACACTTAACTTATATTTGATTTTTATTTTATATTTCAACTTAATTTTTGTGAATTGTGTAACTTATGATAGTACAACTAATGCAGCTTCTGTTTCTTACTTTTTTTTTGGTCCGCGCTTTTAACACTTGTGTAAAAGTTTAGAGTTAAGTAGGATTTTAACGATTGAAACCGTTTTTAACAAAGCATAACCTTTATTAAAAAAATACAAATTAAATAGTGTAATGAAATAAACATATAATTTTATAATTTTAAAGCATTTGAATAAATATTGGATTTTCTGTAAAAATAAACATTTTCTAAGCTTTTTTAAAACAGCGTTGTTTATTGGAGGAAGTTAATTTTTTAAATTGATTACATAATAAACAAGAAAATTTTTTGTTTTAATATAAGATAAACACTAAATTAAAATTTTTAGCATTCGACCGTATTTGGTAAAGGCAATGTGCTTTAGCATGTTTTATTACAAAAACTGTTAAATTTTAATTGCTTCTTTTGCTTTAGATCTAAGATACTTAAGATTAGTACTATTTGATCATTTGTGTTCAGTTGTAGTTTTTTTCTACTTTTGTAGTTTTTTGTAGTGATTATTTATTTTTCTGTGTTGCTTAGTATGTAAATTAAAATAAGTCTTTTGGTTTGTAAATTAGTCTAACATGTATTCTATATCTTTTCTATTCTCTACTACCCATAAGCAATAATTTTTTATTAAGATAAGACTTATCAGACAAACTTCAAGGCATTTTGAAACCTGGACCAAAGAACATTTACCTGCTTGCGTAATGAAATTTATAGAAGAAGAACCTGAAATCAATAATACAACAATCAAAAACGCAGATAAAAATTTTCAATTCTTGAACATTAAATAAGTAGTAGAGGATGTGCTAGGCAACATGAGAAATCTAGATTTAAAATAATCAATCATTGTAATAATGTTTTTGATCTCATTAAGTCAGAGGTTATTTTACATTTTAAAACAAACCAGAATTGTCTATACAAAAATAGTTTGATTATAAAGTGTCTATATTTACTTAAACTAGCTAATTTATTTTTTTTGATTGTATTTTAGTTTAATTGATGATTACTTTACACTGATTATTAATTACTTTGTTAGTTTTATATTTTTTCATGATAAAAAATAAATTACAATTTTATATTCTGTTTTACTGTGAGTTTCAGAAGAAAATTAGATAAATAAATATACTAAACTGTCAAAAAGAAAGCTTGAGAGAAAACTAAACACATTTTATGTATCTATTTAAACATAAAACTTTATAAACACTATACACATTTCAAATTAAACAATTAATTTGATGAGTGTAAATTCTTTCTATGAGTAGCTGTCAAATTTTCACGAGCGAACAAAATTGCACGAGGGCACAAATTAACACGAAGATACTTTTGCACGAGGGGACTAAATTGCACGAAGACTTTTTTGCACGAGCATAAAATTTTGAACGAAGAAAATTTTGTACGGGTTAAATTTTTTATCTATTTTTATTTTTTCTTGTTTTTTTATTTATTACTATTTTTCCTTTAAAAAAATTATTTTATTTTACTTTATTTATTTTTATACTTTCACTCTTACCGATAAACCTTACCTTCAGTTGTTAGCTTTTCTTTTTTTTGTTTATTTTTAATTTTATTTTTCCTTTTTTTTTCAGTAATAATTTTTATTAGTTAGTTTTCTATTTTTATTATTACTGATACCTCCTACCCTTACCCTCGGTAAATTACTATTTTTTCTTTTAGTTTTTATTATCAATCAGTTTTTTATTTTTAATTTCTTTCAATTTTTTATTTCTGTTTATTTTTACTCTCGTGCATATTTGTGCCCTCATGCAATTTTGACCTGTTCCCCTTTCAATATACATGCCTATTGACAAATATTTTCAATTTCAATTTTTTACCGTGTTTAATAAACTTAAGTTTTTACTTTTGTTATGTTTACCACTAAAACTTGTCCTGGGCAAGACACTAAACTGTATCTGTGGTGTACGACTCGAAAACCGAAAGGTTTTTTTTTCACCAGGTGTTTAAATCAAAGTTTTTTTAACGCTTGTACTTTTTTTTTAAATCATTAATCAACTCAATAATAAACGTCATTCTTATAACCTAAATTTTTTGAAATTTAGGTGTATAATTTTAAAATTTTGTTACTTTTTAACATTATGATACAACTAATTAGTTTTAAAACCTAAATAGCAGTATTTTATTTCTTTATGAAATTTTGAATTAAATTTTTGTAGACATGTTTTTAAAGTTTAAATTAGTTGTATATTGAGGATTTCAATAGGTAAACAATACTTTTGAATTTTTGAAAACTTATTTAACCTTAAGTTTTATTTTTAATTAAAAGGTTTTGTTATATCTAATACCACAAGTAAATGGTTTAAGTTTTAACTAGTTATATTTTTAATTTGTGACAAAAGGAAAAAGTATATGAAATTTTAATATAATATAATAGTCATCATTCTATCAATAGTAGCTTTAATTAACTAAACCTTAAAATTTTGTTTTAAACCAAAGACAATAGAAATAATTTCACACTAAAATTGTTTAAAAAAAATTAACCAAAAACAGGCTTCATACTAGGGCTTGGAAACGTACGGCCGGTAAGCCTGATCGATAAAGTGAAAAAGTTTTACTAATATTATTTGTGTAAAACAGATACAATCGTGCATTTCTCTAGCAAATTGTTTGAATTGTGCTTTTAGATTAATAAGTACATTTTTATGCTCGACAACAGATAATTTCATACCGACGTTATTTATTTCTGTTTATAAAACAAAATAAAATTTCCGATAACAAGTCTTCGTCCTTTCATGTATTTTTTACGTCTGATAAACAAAATAACTAATTTTTTATAGTAAAATCTTACAGGTAAATTATTAGTACAAACAACAAAATTGATTCGCTTCTCATAGAAGGCTTTGGTACCCTGATATTTACTGGTTTCAATTACATATGACCAAAGAATAATTTTTTGTCAAGTCCTGCCCGCAAAAATCGTGTTCACTAAAAATCACTTAGAGTAACATAAATATGTTAAAAATATTAAAAACGTTTTGGAAGCTTAATGATTTAATAAATTATTTCTATTTTAAATATAAAAAGTTCTTGAGTCTATTTTTCAAATATTACTTACTTAACACTAGCTAAAGTGTTGACTTTTTTGTTTTATTTTACAATATATAAATATATTTATAAAATATATTGCCTTAAAACTAGTACTTAAACGTTGATGGTATATTCTACTCAAATAAATTCTTTAAGAGTAATGTTTGCTAAAATAATCTTAAAAAACACAAACGATTGTAAAATTAATGTTAAAAACCACCAGATTAACTCGTTTAGGTACTTAGACTGTACTTGTTTGCACAAAATAAATTTTTGTTCTAGTTTTATTAAGCTGTTACTTTTATCTGTTTTCTATACAAATAGAAAAATCATTTTACTTTTTAATACAATTGAAATTTAATTAATATTTAATTAAGTTTTAGAAACCGTAACTACAACGACTTTAAATTGTTTTCAATTTAAAAAAATATAATTTTATAATATTTTTAAGACATGGTTTTAGTGTGTATAAAATATTTTATAGTAATTTTTAAGTTAAATTATTTGTATCACGTTGCTAAGCCCTTCAAAATTCTTATAATTTTCTCTCTATTCATTTTATGAGAATTTCTTCGTTAGTAATTTTTTTTTTATTTTAATTTTTTAAATAAATATCGGCCATTTCCGACAACTTTTTATGAAATAGAATTGCGTGTTAAAAATAACTTCTATTAATAACATTAGCTCTTATTAACATAAAATTTAGTACGTATCAGGTTTGAATTTACACATACATTTATAGGCGCTTATGTGTTGTTATATCACATACTTAGTAGGTATAAGTATTTTATTGTTCGAAAACAATCACCTTTTTTTAAATAGAAACTTCCTTCTCATACAATGTGTCTGACAGCTGAGTAACAAGCTTAGTAATATAATTAGTAACTAGTGCTACAATAGTCAGTCTAAATTAACTGTTTGATTAAATTTACTAATCGTCAAGTGATTATGATTATTTTCTTATGTATAACCTATATCAAAGTTTATTAAAAAAAAAACAGAAATTGAATTAAATAGTATAAATTTTACTACAAAATAAATAAAGTACGTAAAGAAAATCTCAATTGTTTTGTTTATTAAATTTAAGTTCTAAAAATAAATTATAAGAATTTCGGATGCAAATATTAACCAGCACTTAACAGCGGTTTAAGAGCTACGCACGAGTATAATTTATTTCGTACCTCGTAGACTTTTTAAAAACTCATAAAATACTTTATTTTCATTCTTCGATACTACATAATACTGTCAACCTAACTTTCAAGAGTTGATATAAATAAAATATTTAAATAAATCACTTCATTAAACCATAATGCTTTTTAAAAAAAGTCCTCTAAGAATACAATTGAAAGAATTAGTTTATAGTGAACACTTTTTTTTTCAAACAAATATAATTTTATAAATATACGAAACTAGATTTTTAAGTTATTTTTACTGTTTCTTTAGTCGCTGAACAATAAGTTTGATGTCCGATTTTAAAATCTATGCTTTAGATTAGTATTTTATTTTATAACCATGCACAGTAAAAAAACTTCTAAAACACACTTACACACTTGTCAATTTAGTTTACACCTTACTGCAAACTAACGATATTTTGAAAAAAAATCAAGATTTGCAAAAAACTTAAACAAACCGGAGTTGTGTTATACTTGACATAATTTTAGTTTTTCTTCTTCTTTGACTCAATTTTTTTAACTCATATAGTATCAGCAGAATACACAAAGCAAAGTTTAGAACATTAGATATTTATTAAATATCAACCACCGATCATGCTTTTCATGTTTTAAATTAGCATGTTACATCATACAATTATGTCTTGGCCAGGTGATGTTATGTAAGAAAGAAGTATAAAAACAGCCAAGCGAACGAGAAAGCAGATCATTTTGATTTCGACGTTAGCAAGAAGCATCACTACGCCAGTTTCCAGTCCGAAGCGACAGTCGCCATTTTGAAATAACAACGTCAATCGAAGTTCTCAAATCTTGCCTAAAACTTATTACGTTACAATTGTTGGTTGTGACCGCACAAGCACTTCAACTTAATCATTCACAGCGTTTTTTGAGTAACTCTTATTTAAATACTTCGACGAAGGGCATAGCTCAAATTGAGGTTTGCGTGTCTTTAATTTTTTATTTAAAAATTTACAAATATCGGGGCGTCAAACTCGACTTGAGTTTGTAACGTGCCTTAGAACTATAGCGCAGTTGTACCAATGAGGTCTTTTATATAAAAAAAAATTATTTAGATTAAATTAATAAATTACCGTGTTTTCGTGGTGGGTTTTATAAATCAAAAAGGTTTATTTGTTTGTTCAAGGTTTAAACAATAAAATAAATAGTTTGTTAAATTTTTGTGCATCATATTTATTGTATGGTTAAATCAGATCTTAAAATTAATTAAAAATTTTTATCAGTAAATTTCGTTAAGAAAAAAAATATTTTTTTTTAATTTTAATTTATTTAGTTTCTAAAGTTGATAAAAGAAAAATAAAGAAAATTTGAAACTTTAAAATTAAATTTTTTAAACTAGTATAAAAAGTAATTTGAGTTTGTAGACACTAAAAAAGTCAAAGAATACTTGCCAGCCTACTATATGATATGAAAAATTCTATATATTTTTTAACACGATAAAAAAATTTTTACTTAAACTATATGTTGTACTTGTAAATTAAGCTTTATAAAGTATACTTAATCAAATTTATTATATAAAAATTCCTTGTTTTATTGTTATCATCTTAGAGTTATAAAAACTTAATATTCCTTTATTTATTCAACTGCATAAATAGCTTCACTAATCAAAACATTTTGTAAAACTAAACTATTGGTATAATCAATGATTTATAAAGTTACAATGTCAGTACCTTAAAATGGTTTTATGTCTTAGTTTTAAATCAACTATTTAGAGTGTTTTTTTTTTTTTTGTTACTACTAATTAAATTTATTATGTTTATAATTAGAAATACTTTATTTGTTTAATATATAACTTTTTTTACTAGAAAAATTCAATCAATATTTTGTTTTTTAAATTTTATTACAAAATTACGATATCGTTTTTTACTAAGCATGCTAAAGATTTGATACAATAATATAAATCAATTAAAAAGTAAAACCTTAGATAAAACAATATATAAAAAAAAATGGTTTTAAAAATATTTTTAGAATATATATATATATTTCTAGCAATAAAGTTTTTATACTAAATAAAATTAATTGAGAAAACTTTCTGTTTTGCATTATAAATTGTTACTAGGTCAATTAGATTATTTATTTTAGAGCAATAAATATTAACGTATTTTTGAGACTTACAAATAAACTTTTGTTATATAAGAATATTTAAATAATATATTGGAAACGGACAATTCAATGTCGTCAATAACATAATACAACAAAGCTCTTATAAATCTGCAAGGAAAAAAAAAAAATGAAACGTTTGTATAATGAGTAGAAATAACTCCCAAAATCCTTCTGAAGAAGATTATCAGGATGATATTTTTAAATAAACCCTGTCATTTAATAGAACTTAATTTAGATTTTTATTCTTTTAGCCAATGGTAAATTATATCTAAAGATTAGATAAGAAATATTACATAATAAACTTAAACACAAAAGATAAGTGTCGAAAACTTATTAATTTGATTTTTTCATATTTCTTTTAAAATATGTTGTGTATAGAGCAAAATTAATTTAAATTTTTTATAAAAATTTAAAGTTTTAAAAATTTAAAACTGCAAAAATAATTTTACACGATTCATAATAAACACTTCTTTAATATTTTTACTGATCTCTTTAATAAGTTATTATTTCACAGATTTCCAAAAACATTAAAACTATAGATTATTTAGCGATCATTATATATGAATTAAAAATGTAAGCTATTAGATTAATTTATACAACTCAAAAAATGAGGTAAAAAAGTAATTAATATTATGCTAAATTAATTCTAAAATAAAAAACTATATAAAAAATACTTTTTACGTAACATATTAAAACAATATGTTTTAAATAAATCAATGATTGAACTAACTTATTTTAATTTTTTTAATTACTCTATTAAGATTTGTTTGTTTTTGCATAAAATCCTGAAAAAATAAACGTAAATAAACAAGTAAAATAGGTTAGAAACGATCGGGCTTGAAACGATCAGGCTAGAAGTGACCAGGTTAGAAATGATCGGGTTAGAAATGATCGGGTTAGAAGTGATCGGGTTAGAAGTGATCCGGTTAGAAGTGATCCGGCTAGAAATGATCGAGTTAGAAGTGATCGGGTTAGAAGTGATTAGGTTAGAAGTGATCCGGTTAGAAATGATCGTGTTAAAATTATTGGGTTAGAAGTGATCCGGTTAGAAATGATAGCGGGATAGAAATGATCGGCTCCCATACTATGGTGGGTTAAAATATATACCATAATTATTTTTAAAGTTTAAATAAACTTAAATTCCTGTAACACTCACTTATACTAATCAAAATTAAAGAAAGTAATTATGGTACATTTTTTTAAACATAAAAACATATTTCACATATAAACAGCTTAAATATACACTTTAGGTCATTTATCAATAATTCTTATTAAGTATGAACGGTGTTATTTTTAACTTAAAAGTGTTTTCCGTTTCAAAAAATCTATATTTAACGTATAAAAAGCAAATTATTGAACATTAAAAAATATGTAATGTGCTAACTTCAATTAGAGTAATTAAGATATTACAAAGTACATATATAATATTCGCTTGTCAAATTACCCTAAGCGAAATGTTTTATTTTTAATCCGATATCTACCTTTGTCAATCTACGATGTCTATAACTTTCTTAAATAAGAGACAAGTCAAAAATGCCATTTTCCCGAGTAAATAGTGTGTTGTTTATATAAATATTGCTTTTTTTTTTTTCATTATTTCCCAACAAGTAATTGACATCAACATTATCAGTCAAATCACTAAAATTTACACTTTATCATACTTAAGGAGAAGTTTTAAGATGCGTTTTGGATATAAACCCGCAAATTAGGCATTTTTTAAAAATGAAAGACTTAGTAAAACATTATAAAGGTTTTTCCAACAAGTATTGGTTTTAGAATTTGCATTCATAAAAAATATGTTTAGGCATATTTTTTAATCGCAACCTTTCTATTTGATCTATAATCAATTTGATTTTGTTATTTTACCTTCTACGACTTGGCCTCATAAATGTTTTTTGATTTGATTTTTTATGTAACACTAAACGGGAATTAATATTTAGCTTTTGTGAGTTTTTATTTGATTTGCTTGTATAGTACTTTTAAACTAAATTTAAGCTTACTTAAAAAATTAACAAGCGTTTCAAATAGTCGAAACTTGTTTTTCAAGTCTTTGTTAATTAAACCCAAATTCCTAATCTGTTTGAAAATAACAGATGTGTTCTGTAACCGCTCTGTTAATAATCGAAATCTTATTTTTATTTAGTTTTATAATTTAAAACATAACAAAAGGTTAAATTAATAGCTTAAACTTTATAACAAGTCAGAACAATTAAACTAAAAATAATAACAATAAGAAAAATATTAGACTAAATTTAAAGATTATAAAAAAGTTTATCGTAGTTTTTAGATATACATTATACACTTTAAAAAACTTTGACTGTTATAAAAAAATGTTTTTAAAATGCGAATAATTAGTAGAATTTTATATTGTAATGTATATGCAATGCACTCTTGTTAATGGGCATTTTCAAGAATATCAAAATGAAACTGATAAACTAATCAACAAACAGCATTAAATGTGAATCATTGTAAAATAACAATTGTGAACGAGTGTGAAGTTAGCTTGAATATTTTTTTTAAATGTCCAAACTTTGGATTTAATTATTTTCTTTATCTTATTAGCTAATTAAAAACTTTTTTTTTATTATAGAAACGGTCCTTTGTCTTTAAACTAAAAAAATTCTATTGGATTGCGATTTGGTTTTTTGAGTGGTGCCTTTTAGAAAAATTGAGTTATTTAAGAAAAAAATTATTTTATGAGTTTGAATAAAAAAAATATTGTAAAATATTTTTTTAATCTTCCTTATAATACGTGTATAAACAACTAAAATATTTTTTACTAAATGTCAATATTTTGCACAATTTGCCTTAATTGGTTTTTTTTATAAATTTTATGAATTATAAACTCAAACTCATAAAAAAAAACTCATAAAAAAAACCAGTTAAGGCCAAATTGTACAAAATATTGACAGTTATTAATGAAAAAATTATAGTCATTTATACACATATTATTAAGAAAATTAAATAAAAATTATATGTTGTTTTCTACTCAAACTCATAAAATAAATAAAAAATAAAAAAACCCAATTTTTTTAAAAGGCCCCACTCAAAAAACCAAATTCCAATCCAATGGAGTTTTTTAGTTTAAAAACAAAGGACTATTCTTTAGAAAAAAAAATAATTAGCTTTTAAGATTAGAAAAATAACTAAACACTAAGTTTGGACATTAAAAAAATTATTCAAGCTAACTTCACACTCATAAAATAACAATAACAAGTTTACTAATGTTGTTGAGTCTTAATGTTAATTTGTCAACCAGCTTTGAGATTTGATTTGAGCAAATTGTTTTGGAATCCAATCTGTATTGATTGTTGACAATCAAACAGTGGTGTTGAGTCTTACTGTGAGTTTATCAACCAGTTTTGAGATTGGTTTTGAACAGTTTGTTTTAGAATTCAATTTGTATTGATTACTGACCTCTAAACAGTGTTGTTGAGTCTTTATTTTAATTTATCAACCAGTTTTGAGATTGGTTTTGAACAGTTTGTTTAGGAATTCAATCTGTGTTGATAATAAACCTTCAACAAGTGCAGGGTTACCAAAAAACTTGGCTACATAGAAAACCCTGGAGTTTGAGAAATTTAAAAAAAAAAACCTGAAAAATCTGGAATTTTAAACTTTATTTACATGCTAAATAGAAAATTTTAATTTGACAAAAAATTGTTACGTTAAATATATAGTTCTGTCAGCATCAACATATTTTTTATAAGAAAGCACACTTGAATTAGCTTTACAATATCTTTTTAATGTTTTTATACTGTTTAAGACAAATTTAAGCTTAAAATAAATTTTAAACTAAAAGAAGACCCGAAATTTGTACTTGTAAAAACCTGAATGAATTTTGGAAATCTGGAAAAAACTTTTCCAAAATTATTCGCAAAACCTGATCAGTGGTGTTGAATCTTACTGTGAATTTGTCAACCTGTTTTGATTTTGGTTCTAATCAGGTTATTTCTACGCTGATAAGGAAATTTAATCTGGATTTCCTTGTTCTTTTAAGTTCAGTTCAGTCAAAATGACAGATATATATTATTTAACAAAGTGATCCAAAGTTTTAAGATATAAAAAAAAAATTAAGGAAGTTATTTTAAATGTTAGATAAAAAAATTTGTTGAATTTTAATAGTTTTTTGTTTCAGTGCATAACAACCAACATAGTTTTGAAGATTATTTAATACTAGTCACGTTATTTATAAATTATAAAATTTCAGATCATGAAAAGTATTATAACTTAGTTTATTAACTTGTTCTTATAAGCATGTTTAGTATCAAAATATTAAGTTTCTACATGGTTTACTTTCCTTTATTTGAATAATGAAATACTTAATTGGAAGATTAAACAAAAGTTTGTAATGTCATTAGTTGTACTTTAAAACTATTTTGATAGTTTTAAATGGTAAAAAGAATATTGTTGTTTTAATGTAACAATTAGGAAAAGTTTATGTTATAAGTAATTAACGGATTAAAGTTAAGATTTCTATGTATTTATATTCCTCCAAATCTTTCTAAATCTATAAAAATTGTATCAAACATGATTGACCTTATTAAACATTTCACACCAAAAAATTTTTCTTTCTATATTATGGGTGATTTTAATTTTCCCAATATTGATTGGAGTATTCCGAGCTCAACTTTCAATGAATGTAATAAAAATTTTATTAAGTTTTGTTTAGAAAACTATTTAACTCAAATTATTGATTCACCTATAAAGACGGTGGTATTCTTGATTTAGTGCTTTGTAATTGCATGGGGTTGGATAGAATTAAATTTCATTCAGTAGATTCACCTTTAACTAATACTAATGACCATTCCCTTATATCTTTTGGCATTAGTGTTAAAAAGAGCATGAAATCAGCTACTGTGACTTTTTACCCAGATTTTTCCAGAGCGGATTTTAAGTGTATCAACGAATATTTGTCTAGTATAGATTGGAAGTTTATTTATAATAAATCAGAGAATTTACAGGAGTTTTATGATAAATTTGTTAACATTATTAATCTTACAATCAAAAAATTTGTACCCTTGAAGAAGAAAAATAGAAAACGTAAGATATATCCTTCTAATTTAAAAAAGCTACAAAAAGAAAAGCAAAAACTATACAAAAAATGCAAGTTAGATCAGCAGATTACTGAAAAATACAAGCTAGTTTCAAAAGCATACGAAAAAGCTGTAAAAAAATTCGACATACAATATGAAAAGAGCTTCTGTCAAAATACTAATTCAAAAAAATTTTATTCTTTTGTAAAATCAAAGCTTAATCTATCACCTTCTCTTCCTCTTTTACTTGATGAAAATAACTTACCATTAATTTCCGACTTTGATAAAGCCTCTTATTTTAACAAATCATTCCAAAAAGTATTTAGTAAAGATTATGAAGATGAACATTTTATACTTATTGATAAGAGTTGTCCTGAAATGCAGGATTTT
This sequence comes from Thalia democratica, assembly GCF_965202585.1. Lineage (NCBI taxonomy): Eukaryota > Metazoa > Chordata > Thaliacea > Salpida > Salpidae > Thalia > Thalia democratica. The sequence goes on from NC_139165.1 coordinate 83,181,752, forward strand.
TTTATTAGTAATAATGAAATAACTGAATCTGTAAATCATTTAAAAGATAAAATACTCAGAACAGCAGAAAATATACCTTCGTATTTTTTAAAACGAACTATTAGCTCTCTTATTTTTCCAATCTCGTTAATTTTTAATTGCTCTTTAGCGACATCTTTCATACCAAGGCAATGGAAAATATCTTATATTATACCAATATTCAAAAAAGGAAACAAAAATAATCCATTAAACTATAGACAAATTTCACTTACTAGTAGCTTTTGCAGATCTTTTGAACATATAATTTCCTTAAAAATACTTAATCATCTTTTCTTAAATAATCTTATTTCTCCAAAACAATTTGGTTTTCTTCCTAAACGAACTTCATGTATTCAATTATTGGATTGCCTTCATTCATGGTTAGTATCTTTTTTTACCAATAAATCTATCAATGTAATTTATACAGACATTCAGAAAGCGTTTGACTCTGTCTCTCATTTTAAGTTAATTAAAACTTTATCTCAATACAAAATTAATAGAAATCTAGTTGAATGGTTCAAAGAATTTCTTCAGGAAAGAACACAAAGAGTAGTTATCGGTAACACGTTCTCAGAATCCTTACCAATTTTTAGTGGAGTTCCGCAAGGAGGGGTTATAGGTCCACTGTTATTTATAATCTATATAAATGATATAACCTTAGAGGTTGATTCTAATAGCAACATTAAGCTTTTTGCAGACGACACAAAAATATTTAGCCAATCTAACTTAGTTTTACAAAAATCTTTAGATAAAATCCACCATTGGTTAAAAGAAAGGAGATTAAACCTAAATCCCAGCAAATGTCATGTTTTGAATATTCACAAAAGTACACCTATTCCAACGTTTGATTTCAAAATAAACAATGCAATCTTACCTAAAACTGAGGTATTCAAAGACCTTGGAATTTTTATTTCAGATAATTTAAAATGGAACCATCATATTAACTATATTTACCGTACTGCATCAATTTTATCTTTTCAAGTTCTTAAAAGCTTTATATCTACGGATTTGGTAATTCTTAAAAAATTGTACCTAGTTTACATCCGTCCTAAGATGGAATACAACACACCTTTATGGTCTCCATATTCTATAAAAGACATCAACCAGCTAGAATCTATTCAAAGAAAATTTACGAGATTAATCTTTAATCGGTGCAACATTTCATATACGTCTTACATAGACAGACTAACACAGCTTAATATAAAAACTTTAGAATACAGAAGACTTGAATTTGATCTAATTACTTTTTTTAAACTGGTTAACAATGAAACTACTATTGATTCTCAAACTTTCTTTAAACCTTATGAAAATAATTACTCACTCAGAGGTAATAATAGAAAATATACATGCAAATATCATTTCAACTATGTTGGTTGGCACGAATCTTTTTTCTATCGTTCGGTAAAAATGTGGAACAAACTTCCAAATGAACTAGTATTGTGCAAAAATCTTAAAGATTTTCGATTAAACTTAAAAAGATTTGATTTAAATAAAATATTTACCAGTAAAATTTATAAGTGATTAGTTTTGTTCATCTCTTTAGCCATTGATTTGGTGTGTGGTATGTAGTTTATTAGTAGTTTAATCTGTAAGCTACACCTTCCCCTTATAGATTTTAGGTACTTTTCAACTTTGATTTTTTTCGGAAGGGCTGTTGTTAATGTGCTTTGGGCTTTAGATTTTGAAATTGTTGGATACTCAGTTGATTCCTAAGCTAGATTTGTGAACTGTTGCTGCCACATTTTTGAAGTGATTTTTGACTGAATTTGCCGTCATAACGAGTGGCAAATAGTAGCTCAGATCAATGTTCTGCAAGATGAAGACAGCTTCTGAAGATTTGACAGAAATGCTTGTTACAGGTATTTGTTGCTTTGGAACGTATAATTGGAGATTGGTGACTTCGGAATCGTTGAATTGTGAAAGTTTTAATTTATTCAGTTTGTACTTTGTATAAGTTTTATATTTATGTTTATTTAATCACTGTAATTTGTTTTTTTCTTTTTAGTGTCTTTCAGTTTAAGTGGCCTAGGTTTTAATGCCTAGGTCCTTTGTTGGACAATAAACTTGATAATAATATTAAGTTATTTGTAGTTTATATAGAATGCATTCTTGTTTAAAGAGCGTTTACATGAATATCAAAATGAAACTGAAAGACCAATCAACAAACAACTTGCAATATTAATTTAAATTCATATAAATTAACACTTAAAAGGTGTGTTTCTTGATATTTTTCATTGAGTTGATTGGTTTGGAGCAGTTTGTTTTGAAATTCAATCTGTATTGACTACTGACCTTCAACCAGATGTGTTGAGTCTTACTGTTAATTTATCAACCATTTTTAATATTGTTTCTAATCAGATTATTTCTACATCTTTATTGTTTTTTTGAAACTAATCTGGATTTATTTGTTGTTTTGACTTCAGTTCATTCTCAGCTCGATTTTTCTACACATTTTAGTGCAGGTTTTCTAAAAGTTTTTTTTGCAATGGCCCTATTAAAGAAGTTTAAAAAGCTATGGCTACCTTTAACAAGATAACTCAAAAACCTACTTTTAAAACCACCTAAGACTATTTTTTCTCTTCATTATAACTCAAGAATATCTAGTGTAAACTTCAAAACTACCATTATAAACACCTAAGGCCTTTTTTTTTTTTGTTTTTGCTCTTCAACAACAAATCTAAAATACCTAGTGTTGGTATTAAATTATGACATCATAATTCCCCTGTGGCTCCTTTGCTCCTCATGGCCTGCTGAGTATCTGTCAATGCCCCCTAAGGTGCCACTTGGCCTACTTTAGGAAACTCTGTTTTAGAGATTGGACTAAAATAACATTTTTAACCACTTGTATTTGCTTAATTGCAAATTGATTAGGGTTTATGTTACTTCAAGTTATTGTTGTATTTCTGACTAATATATTTGTTTAGTTGCCAGCTTTTTAAAATTTTTAATAATTTTTACTGATTTTCATAGTAGCTATTTTGAATAAATTTGACATTAAAAATATTCTTTTTGTTTAATTTATGTTTAAATGTTTGCAAATATTTTATTTTTAAATTTTAACATAGAACAAGGACCTTAAGTATAATTCTATCTTCTAGCCATAGATTTAGCTAAGCTACCTGGAAGAAATCCTTCACCACGTTAATAAAGAGACCATTAATGCTAAGGTTAATCCTAACAATTTCAATGTTAAATACTGTTTGATAAAAGTGTTTGTGTCTAAACCAATGTCCGATAGTTTTGGTTTAAACTTCAGATTGATAGACCTGGTGATTGTTTTACTTTTCTGGCCAATATAAGCTTATTTTAATGTTTTAAGTGTTATCAAAAATTACACGAGTGTAAACTTGGCTTGAATGGTTTTTTGTAATTTTTTAATGCTAACTTGGAACTTTTTTATAATTCTAAAGAATGATTTTTGCTTTGCATTTCACAATAATTTAAATCGAATTGGGGTTTGACTTTTGAAGTGGGTTTACTTTAAAAAATTTGAATAGTTTTCTACTTTTTTAATTTTTTAAGTTTTTTTCCAAAAATAACAATTTTTTTCTAAATTATTGTTTTATGATACTTCACAATCAGTATAATATTAAAATTAAGCTTACTTAAACAATCATAGATATTTACAAGAGTTTTATTATAATTTACTTTTTAGAAAATTATATAACATTCAAATAGTTTTAGAAATAAATTGAACTTTTTGGATAATAAATAATGTCTATGAGCTTATCAAAAAGTGGTCTTTTAAAACCAACAGAACAATTAATAAACAAAAAAGAAATGAATAAAAAACGGGAATTACTGGCTCAAGACAAATCTAATAGGTTTGAAAAATGTTTTAGAGGTTCAGTAAAGTACAATTTCGTCGAGTTTTGCAAAGAAATATGTTTTAAACATTTAGATGAAAAACATTTACAAACTAATAAAGATCTACCAGGTAAAATGTTTACAAATTTTAGCTTTGCGTTTAAATTGTATAAAATTATTTGTTATTTTTTCTTATATATGTCAAAATATTAATAGTTCGCTAAATTAGTTTATTTAGTCTTGAATTTATTTAAAACTGTAGGTTCTTTTGATCAAAAATTTAAAAAAACAAAACATTTTCATAAAGAAACTAAGCATTTTTGCTATCTTTTTTGCATAGAATTATTCTTTAAAAAAGTACCGTTTACAAATACTGTCGGATTTCAATTTTTTTTTTATGATTTTAGCTTAAGTTAGTACAAAATTTGTAAGATTTTGTTCAATAAAGTATACACGTAAAAATATATTTTTTGTAAATACTTAAATTTGTAGAATAATAGTATAACTTTAGTTTCTTACTTTTAATAAGTATTCTTAAATGTTTTTAGGCGAAGCTATGCAAAACAATAATCATCTAGCTTTAAATCTTATAATGAATAAAGCTTTACTCAAACAAGATGCAATCTTAGAAAAATACAATTTTTTTGGTGAAGAAGCATGTGTTAAAAATGTGACTTTATTGTTCACCCTGGCGAAAGTCTTCAATTTATCTCGTCTTGAAGAAACAACGTTGTCCTACATACAATGTTGCTTTTCAATGGTATCAGAAACTCAAAGCTTCTTGGAGTTAAACTTAGAACTAGTTGCAAAAATACTCTCAAGTTCAGAAATAAGCATTCACTCTGAAGTTGAAGTGTATAATGCTGTCATTAATTGGTTAAAGTACAAACTTAAAGACCGCAGCAAGTATGCAAAACAACTGTTACTAGCAGTTCGCCTTCCTTTACTTTCGGATTGCGCTGTAAACTGTGTTTTAAATAGTTCTTCATCATTCGTTCAAAATAACGAATTCGCTCATGAACTAAAAGAAATAGTAGCAAGAAGAGATCACTTTTTCAAAAACAAACAAAGCGTATACTACAAAACTAGATATTGTAGCCAGGAAAAGTTTTACACGTTGATTTTCTGTGGCTTTGAAGAAACTTGTTGTAAAGCAACAAATGATGTTAACAAAACCAAAAGAAACAATTTGAATAGTATAAAAATTATTCCAACTTTGTATAGTAGGCGTTACTGTTCTGATTCTGTTTGCATAAAAGGCGAAGTCTATTTGCTTGGTGGAGTTGATTATAAATATGACATTATAACCTCTGTAGAAAAATATTCACCTGAAAGTAAAACCTGGACTAAAGTTGCTAGTATGGTGGATGATCGTAGATGCTATACAGCTTGCGCATACATGGACAGCATATTTGTGATCGGAGGTACGAAAAAAGTAGATTCGTGGATCACGCTCAACTCCTGCTTGCAGTTCAATACTACAAGCAAAAAATGGAAAGAAGTCTCAAAAATGACGGAAGCACGAGAACGATTAGTTAGCGCTGTATTTGAAGGAAGAATAATTGTGTCTGGAGGTGAAGACGGCAGATTCAGAACTTTGAATACTGTAGAAGCGTATGACGTGATATCTGATAAATGGTCGTCAATGCCTAACTTGGTTAAAACAACACATCATCACAAACTTGTAGCAGTTAAAAGCAAGTTATTTGTTGTTAGAAGAGGTGGTAACGACTGCGAAGTATTTGACACGATAAGTAGAAAATTTGTTGTTTTTAAACAAGAATTTGACTATTTTGATTTCTATCAAGTTGTTTCAATTCAAAATAAAATTATGATTTTCTACACAGGAATCTCTTCAATTATTTTTTATGATGTTGAAGAAAACGAATGGTCTGAACAACCGTTTGACGGTACCAAGGATCTGAACGGTTTTTCGACTGTAAAAATACCTTGGTATTAATATCCTTTGAAACAAAACATTCTTGTTATACTAGACTTTTAATTAAAACAGTTCTAACTCTTATAAACAGTTCTGCATTTAAAACAATTATTCTTTAAAGATAGTTTACACAAAAGTTAAACTTAATAAAAAAACTTTCTATTTTATGAGACCAAGAAAAAATAAACTGTTAATAAATTAGTCGCAGGAATCGTTTTCATCTACTTAGTTTTGCAAAACTTTGTGCTGTTTAATTTTATGTGTTTATTTTTGCTTGCTCTGTGTTTTGTAATAAACTTGAGGTTACTGGCTTTTTTGTTGTGTCGAAAGTGTATTTTAAAATAAAAAGAAATCTAAAAATGTCTTTAAACTATGTGAAATAGTTTTATTTTAAATAAAAAATATGTAATTTAGTATTTTGATCAATAATTTCAAAAAAAAAAAAAACGAATTTAGTTGTCTTAGGGTAAAAAATGTGTTAAATAATATAACTTTTCTTGTTAAAAGCCAAGCTTATAAGTATGTATACACTAGTGAACAGTAGATGATATGTATAGTTGTTGTTTAGTATAAGCATGTAAATTATTTAAATAATGTATTTCTGTGCACTTGTTTAATATGAATTAAATGCAGCTGGTTTATATTGTTAAAATTCACTAAATTTAATTTCTATATAAGAATCTGAGATATGTTTTAACAATTGTTCAATTCATTGGCGCTAGATGCGGCTTCTTCTTATCTCTCCCTTCTGCACTCCTTGAGCCGTATGCTTGCCTCTCCGTTGACTTCCTACTATTAACCCGGTTTGATCTTGTAACATTTGATGTAATGAATAACAGTGGTGTATTATAGTATTTTGTCAGGAATGCAAAATTTATTTTTATCTAAAAATCCCCTCACTTAAGATTTTTGTAATAAGCTATAAAAAGCTTTTTTGTAAGTAATATCATTGAAATAAATCAATTAAATGAAATAAGTTCGAAGTTAATGTTCTACAAAATACTTATATTTCACAAAATTATACAAATAAAAAAATTTTAAACTTCTTTAGAATTACTTATACTTGCAAAAATATAAAATTACTCAATAAAAATGGTTTTTACTACTTACACTAAAATTAATAGATATAAAAATGAATATATTCATAAAACGACAATAACTGTTTTATTTACAAAAAATACCAATTTCTAAAATATACAATACAACATAAATGTTAGCACCTCATTGCACATTATATATTACACAAAATTATATTTTAGTGAAATTTTATAAATAGAATAGATTGCTTGCTTATTTAATGTAAATTAGGTATTAGTTCTAGAAAATCAATTCTGAATTAGACCAAAGTTAAAGCAAGCAGAACTTAGCTTATTGCTTTTTAAAATTTTTAATTAAATACAAATGAAAAACTGTGAAAAAAGAAACATTAAAAGTAAAATGTATAACACAAGATATAGAGAAAAACAGTTTTATGGCAAGTGTCAAACGTAAGACTTAATGGCAGTGAATCTAAAGAACAAAAAAAAAGCACAAAAAATATATTTTAACGAAATATTAATATACAAAAGTTTTTATAGTTTGAAAAATATTCTGTCACAACTAACCTGAAAAATAATTTTAATGCGAATTTTTTTATAAAAAATAGCTAAATATATTTAATGATAAAAACAAAATAGAAGTATTTTAAGTCAGACAAAGCATAGAATTTGTAAACAAAACTGCAGGTCTAAAAATATCTAAAATAAATGTAATTATCTAATAATAAAAAACATATATCTAAGATTAAGTACCATTTAACTACAAGACAAACAAATTTTTTCATTATAAACTTTATTAAAACTTAAGCGCTTTCGGAATGTCCAAATTCCCTTATCAAAATACTAAACACTCTCTAGTTAAACTAAGACAAAATAAATTGAGTGAAATTATATCATTTGTAAAAAACACAACTAATTAAAACGACAAGTAATTAACAAAAATGGATTTTTATAAACAATTAAAACAAAATGGATTATTTAAACACATTAATAGTTTTAATTGTTTATAAAAATCCATTTTTGTTAATTACTTGTCGTTTTAATTAGTTGTGTTTTTTACAAATGATATAATTTCACTCAATTTATTTTGTCTTAGTTTAACTAGAGAGTGTTTAGTATTTTGATAAGGGAATTTGGACATTCCGAAAGCGCTTAAGTTTTAATAAAGTTTATAATGAAAAAATTTGTTTGTCTTGTAGTTAAATGGTACTTAATTGCATTCAAAGGTCTAAATATATCTGAAATATATCTGAAAATGTAATGATTATCAAAAGCTAAAGTAGTTACAAAGAAAAACCAAAGTTTGTCCTAAACAAAAACTTAAATGCTTATTTTTTACATTTGTAATGAAAATGCATCCTTTTTTCTTTTTTGATTAAAAATAAACTCATAACTTCCTCGTTTAAGCAAATACAGTTTTAATTAAGTCTCTACCAATAGAAATAAAACTTAAGGAGTTTAATGTAGACTGACCAATGGTATTTCGTAAACACGTTATTTAATCTCTTTAAAGATGAAAATATCCTTTCAACTTCAGTTGAACACACAAGTATAGTCATTAGAATTTGTAAAAATTTTATAGTTTCACTAAAATCATCAGAAATATTGTTATTCTTTATGTACAGCAGAGTTTCTATTTATCCTCCTATGTGCATTTCTTTTTGATTGTAAATACCATTAATTCGGTTTGTAGCTTTTTACAATCTACACCAGGATAAAAGTTTTTCACTGCTTCGATAAGGTCATAAGTAAGACATTTGGGATATTCTTAAATGTCCTATAAAATTGAACTTTTTGGAAAAATTTACCCTTACACTGTCACAAATATCTTTAGCAGAAGAAGAGAGACATATGTTTCCATTATATGTAGCACTAGAATTACGAGCTCTATTAAAAGCATCTTGAAAATTTTTCACACGTTGTTCAACTTTTTGCTAAGTTAAATTTTGCTTTACATTACATTATACAAAACATCTACTTCAGGCATAAGCTTAGAAAAAATTTTCAACCAAAAGATTTAACTTTTCATCATTTATATCATCATCATTTTATCATTATATATAGCTTTGGATCCAGAAAGAAATTTCACTTTAACTACGCGTCTTTTTTCTGGTTACTTAGAAAAAAAAGTAGGAATTTGATTTGATTTAGCAAAAAAAGTTCTGCCTCAACTAAAAAGAAAAACTAAAAAAGTTGCAACTAGCAGCCATCGAAAGCACTAATTTTAGCTGATGAGCAGCAAAATGTACGTAATAAGCGTTTTCATATATTTCCCTTACTTTCACATGAACCCCTTCTATTCTTCCTTTCATGACCGAAGCACCGTCATAAGTCTGATAAGTTGTTTACTTGTCACTCTGCATGATTTTCCTTAGCTCATTTAAAATAACTTCTGAAATAAATTCTGCATTTACTCTTTTTAGCTAAGAAATCACAAAACCTCTCATCGTCACTGTCATTGTTGATATATCTTATCACTGTAGACAATTGATTTTGCACGCTCACATATATTGCTTCGTCCGCAACTACCGCTATAAAGTGTGCCTGCCGTAAATTGAGATAAAGCTTCCTTCCTGTAAACTTCAAAGGCAAATGACAAAATTAAATGTTGTATTATTGGAAACACTCCTAACAATGCTTTACTTGTTTCAAAATGCGTTTTAAGATCTGTGTCAAGTTTGCTAGCAAACTTGAGCAAAGATCTCAAGCCACCAGGACTTAAAGAATCTTTAAATTTATTTATGCCGTCTCAAAGCTATTTCTTTGACTCCGCAGTAAAGCACACTAATAAAAACACTTATTTTAAAGCTTTTAACATGTACAAATACTAACAACTACAATACTATAAATTACCAATTATACTGTATCTACTAATTACATCTATTCAAGTACTATATTTTAGTATACCATTTATATTATATTAAAGCTCTTTATCATAAGGTCGATTAGAATTCATTAAAACTATTTTGTTGTAGGGAGGAACGTTAGTACAATGACCGGTTTAGCTAAGACAATATTTTGAAAATGTTTTATGGCAAAACTATTTGTATCGTAAATACTTTTTTACTTTTGTATAAATTTAAAATTAAAAGTATTTTCAAATATTCACTTACATATGTGTTCAGTAACATTTGTTTAGTACAACTAAGTTTCGCTGTTAATTTTCAGATATTAAGGTGGAAATAAGTTAAAAATGATGTATAAAAACTTTTATTTATCAATTTAGAATTAGAAGTTATAAGTAATGAAAAAAATTACTTTAATCATAAAGACAAATTCAATTAAATTAATTGTTTAAAAGAAAACTATACTAGTACAAAATATTAAAAACACAAAGTTAATATAAAACACCAACACTATTTGAATATAAATACTAAGATTTTAATATGACCATTTGGAATGAAGTCTTGTATAGATCTTGTAATGATTTACAGTAATATCTATAGCATGATTTTTAGGACAAGTTAGTATATTCTAAAGAGCATTACAGCAAATTAAAATACTGATTTTTTTGACTTATTTAACCGGTCTTAGTAAAATCAACTAGTGTTCTGACTTTTTAGATATTTATATTATGCCGTTTATTAAAATCAATTTTTTATAAGTTTAATGTTAAAAATCTATTGATTTAAAATTTTTTAGTTTTCATGCAAGCAAAATGAACTAGATATTGTTCAAATGAATACTAGTTATATTAGGATATATCATCTGAATACAGCAAATTTGATTAAAAAATTTTAATTTCAGTTTATAGTAATGTTTATAGTTTTATTAGTTGTTTTGCAAACTTCGTTTTTATTACTGTTTTACAACTTAATTTTAATACTTATCTAGTTAAATTTAAAAAAAACATTAGTTTCGCACTCTATAGTTTAATAAAACTTATTAAGTTTAAACAAAAAAAAAACCTAAAAAGGTTTTTGAACTTTAGCATTTTTAAACAAACTTTCTTTAAATTTTAAAAGTTATCTGTGAAAAACTTTCTTTTAAATATCGTACGCAATTAAATCAGTTTTGTTAACATACTTGTGATTTTATATCGTTTAATAAATTTTTTATAAACATGTTGGACCCACAAGGTCTTTTAATTAATTTAATTAAAATCTTTAATAAAAGTAGAATTAAGGAAGCCGTTGATAATACAATATCTGTTCGATTAGTATTCTGATTAATTATAACTTTCATGAGCATTATTTTGCGTAAAGGACACTAAAGTTATAGTTAAGGCATTAATGTCAAGATAATTAACTATGCTTAAGTGTATTTATGCTACTAGATATTGAAAGTTTATTAAATTGTAAAATTTAATATTTACCAATTTTTTTTTATTTTTGTATAGAGTTTAACAAAACTTTATTTGATTAGTCTTAGCAGGAAAATTGTTATGAACCAAAGAAACATTTTGAAATCGGCTATGCGCTACATAGTTCAAGGGTTTAGTGTTTTAATATTTATCCTCGTTTGACTTTTCCATAAAGTTTACTTACTACTATACCAGGAGTTTGAATAATAAATAGAACTAATTCTTTCATAGTAAAAAACTAAATTTAACAAATGTTGTGTTGTTTAAATTATCGAAAGTTTATTGTACTACCAAAAGTACCCGTAGTTTATGATAACTTTATTACTTAGTATGATAACATATTAACTTTATTTTAATTTGAAGATTAAATTGCTTAGATAGCATGAATGTAAGTGACTTCATACTTTCAAAACTACTTTGAAGAATGCCTAGTTATACCGTGTTGTTATTTATCTATACACTACAATTGTTTAACGAAAAGAGTTCATAAAAAACTTACTTCCTAACAATAGTTTCATATAAATTTAAATATGCGTTTAGTTTACTTAATAAACAATAATTTTTTAAATAAAATTTATATGGTACGTAAATAATTTATTATAAGTGTAGAAATTAAAGAGAAATCGAGTAAACTAAATAAAAAAAACTCAAATAAAAGAATCTCTAATAAGGCGAATTTTACGACTTAGTACGTTCATTCATTAAACGTATGTAATTCACGACTAATTTTTTTATAACATTTAAAATCGGGATTTATATCTTCTATATCTAAAGTATCACCGTTCCTTACTTCTTTCAATAGTCCTTTATTTTCTAATGGTCTTATTTTGTGTTTTTCTTTGTATTTTTCTATATTGTAAAGTGCTTCTTGTTTTTTCTTTAACTGATTTCTTTCAACGGTCCCTACAGAAGACAGAAGAAACTCTTTGTAGAAAGGAGACTCTTGGTTTATATCTAAGTAGGAGCTATTGCAAAGTTGCCAGTTTTGCGCATAATCGAACAAATGATCTGTGTATTTAAATATTAGTTTTATAGCTTTTTTAGTTTGATTATAACAAATCTGTATAAAAAAATTGTATGTTTCAAAATAGTAAGTTACAATATAAGCAATGCACAAAAGTAAATGTATGAAAACTAATGTTGAATGACATAGCTAGTCAAACTATAGTATTAAGTACTTACATTACGCAAAATAAATCAGTTAACTAACGCCAATTATAAAACTACTTAGTAACTAATATATTATTTTTTATTAATCAACATACTCTAAAATACTTGCAATCGGTTTTAATTTTTTTTTAGTACCAAAAAAAAATTATTTATAGTGTGCTTTAGACCTTATTTACAATGTTTAAATTTTTTTATACATTTTTTCGATGATCTTTTATTAATTTTGCTTAGACTACAAATTAAATACCTTCAGTTCACACTTAATTACAAAGTATAAGTAGTTTACAGTTGTAAACTCTGAATCTTAAAAAAGCAAACTTTTTATAATCTTCACATTTTGAAGATGTTTTTCATAGTCATCAACAAAATGAAAGTTTGGCAGAGGCTCGAAATCACCATAAGTGCAGTAAAATGGGCTATGATGATAAATATTTTCGTGGAAATATTTCCTTCCGTAGTCTAAAAATCCCTCTTCCAATGCTTTACTGCAGTCAAATCGCTTTTTCTAAAAAAAACATTATGTTATTCATTCTTTTTTGATTACAGCCTTCAAACCTAATAAGCTTTAAAACTTACAGGGTCCCACACAAGCAGTCCAGAAATCAGTGATTGAGCAAGAACGTTATCCGTGATTCCATTAAAGAACTCTTGGGGACTTCTGTCTTCAATCCAGCCGTAATTTTTAAAATAATCTAGTTTTTGAGAATCAGACAAACGTCTAAGACTTTTTTGAATCGACTTTGAATTTTTTGAAGCAGTTAACAAGCTGTGCTGCTTTTCAACCTGAAAATGTTAACTTTTTGAAATAAAGTATATAACATTCACTCTTTAAAATATTAATTTAATGCAAAGCCTTTAGAATAAATAATTATAAATTAAACTTTTGAACAAACAGTATATAAATAAATGGTTAAGTGTTTGTTTGAAAATATATGTGATAAGCAATGTTTTAAATTATAGTACAGTGAGTTTATAATTTTACATTTAAAGAATTTTTTTAACTTATAATAAGAAGATATATTATGTGAACATAATAAAATTACCAACAAAATAACTTGCTTTGAGAACGATTTGAACAAAAAATAATTTAAGGAAAACCATATTGATAGTATAACATACTTTTTTTGTTGTAATAACTAACCAGCTTTGCATTATTAAATGAATTGCAAAGAAAAATATGCTCGTGCGTGAGTAATTCAGCAAATATGCATCCCGCGCTCCAAACGTCCACTTCAGTTGAGTAGCTCTCCACACCGTAAACAAGCTCTGGTGCCCTGTTTAATTTATTATTTTTAGAATTTAGAGAGTAGATTTAAAGTTACTTACAACAAAACCTGAGCCACCTAAACAGGACCTACAAGAAAAAACAAAAGTAAAATAAAATACATTTATATTAAACAATAATAAATACTAAAAAATTAAAAAAAGATAAAATTATAAAGAACTCATTAACAAGTTTAAACTCATTTTCTGTTTTCTAAAAATCCCCTACAAATCTTAGTATTTACATTTTTTCAAAATCCTAATATATTAAATGCTTAGTAAATAAATAAATTTTCTAAATATATAAAATCTATAGTTAATAAATTATTTAAACTAAACTTACCTATATTTCATTTTAATTTAACTTAACTTTAAAATTTAACTTTTGTAAACCACATATTATTTAAAACTCATATTTCAAATGTAAATATTATTTTCATTTATATATTATGTGTGTATTTTTATTTTCCAATTCATCGCCCTGTATACTTTTGTTTTCAGCTTTTTTTAGCGTCTGATGAACTGCTCTGCAGGGAAACGGCGTAACGCAATAAAAGTTTAACAATAAGTTTATATAAACTCATTTTATGATAAAAAAGGCGATAAGGTAGTATATTACATACGAACACATTTGTACAAAATTTTATTAAGGTAAAATAATAGCCTGTTAGGGGGGAGGCGTAGCAATCTTAAAATAAATGATATTACAAATAGAAAAATAAAGAAATCAGTAGGTAGTTTAGACGTTAGAATTGTAACGCTATTCCAAGTTTCACTTGAATATATTTACATTGATGTATTTTTATGAAATACCAATATGTCGTTTATTGAAACACAAATTTTAATACAACTATCTATTTAGCTACCATTTGCTTTTTGTGTCATAAAAATCAACATAAATATAACTTCAAAATAGTGAAAAATATAAGAAATATAATAAACCTATACACTGGAGTGACAACATCATAACATTTTTGATGCCAGCAATATCATTTGTGTAGCTTTTTGCTGTGCCGAAATCGCATATTCTCAACAAGCCGTTGTTATTCACAAGAATATTTGCGCTCTTTAGATCACGGTGCACTATTTTTGCTCCGTGAATGTACTTCAACCCTAATTATTGAAACATAACGCTGTTTTTTATATAACATTAGTTGTAAGTAGTGCATGTTTAATTGCAGTATTGTATTAATAATATTTTAGTTTATAAATAATGCGAAAAATTTTCAATTTTTTATAGATGTATTTCAAATTACGTTTTTTAATACAAGTTTATTTACACACTTTTTAGAAATGATATAAAAAAATTATCTTACCTCTGAATAATTGGTACATTAAAACAGAAATCCATTCCATACCTAACTCATACTTTCTAAAACAGTCTAAGTCGTTATCCATGAAAGGGGAAAGCAGGTAACTGAAAAAATAGTTTTATTTAACTGCAAAAACTGTCATATAAACAACAACTAAGCTATCATGCATAGATGTTTTAAGAGAAGAAAACCAAACGCCAAAAAGGTTATAAAAAATCAGTAAATTGTTTATGTTGCATAAATTCATGTTAATAATAATAAGATTATGGTAAACATAATACTAAATGTTTTCAAATAAACAAACTCCTTACGGTGTTACAGTACTTAAAAGCATAACGTTGAAAACATAAACACCGACTTGCTTTTAGCATAATAAATATTTATTTTTCATTTTAATTTAAAAAAAATAAATAAAATAATCATAAAGTAATATTTTTTTTAAGCATATAAACACTTACATTTCTTCAACGTCAACTTCAAAGGAATTTATGACACCTACAAGGCTGATTATCTGTAAAAGAAAGTTATTCTTATTTACATATTACTCATAAACATAAGAACATTTTGTTCAAATAACATACCCTGCATAATTTGTTTTAAAACAGTGTTTTACTATTGTAAGTTAAAGAAAATATAAACTGTTAAAATCTCAAACTATAAATTACTTATAGAATTTTTTATTAAGCTCTCTTTTTTTTAGTGTAATGATTTTACTACGTTTTTCTTAATACATAAAGAAGGTTTAGAGTTAAGTTATTTATTAGTTTTTAAAAGTTTTCATAATTTTATTAAGTTTACAAATTTTATTTTTGTCTAAATTATGAAGACTTTATACACAAAAAGTTAAAAATTATTAAAACTTTAGAAAGTTTAAGGTAAGAAATAAAGTAAGGAAAACATATGTTTTTAAAAGTTGAGACAAAACTTACATTTTCATGATTCAAAGTTTCAAGCATTCTAATTTCTCTCATCACAACAATAGCAGTAGACAGGTTTTTAGTTGCGTAAGAAATCTTTTTCAAAGCTAGGTAGTTATCATTTCTTGGATCTTTAACTTTCCTGTAAATATCATGTAAACTAGTCGGTTTATTATCAAAAAAATATTATTTTTATGTGAAAACGATTATTAGTAACTTTATAACTGCAAAAAAAAGAGTTTTGAAAGTTGTGTAACATTTTTTAATTCTTTTACCTGAATAAATTAAAAATAAAATTAGTTTATAAGAAAAAAACAAACCATACTACGCCAAAACAGTCTGAACCAATTTTTCGTGGCACTTTAATAGAATTTTGCATTTTAATTTTTATAACAATTTTAGTTTTTGCCGTTAAACTGTTAAAATTATTATTTTATAATTATAACATTGTTTAAAATTAATAAATATATACAAATATTATATAATAATAATTTAATTAATTAAAACTATTTATATAGCACAAAAATAAAGTCTGTCAGTTCTAAAATCTCTTCTGACAACCTGACTTTTGTTCTACTATTTTTCAATTATATTTTTTATTATAGACTATTTACTGGTGTATTTCAAAACTGATATTATTCTATTTTACAAATATACATATACATATCAGTTGCGGCTCTAGTTAATGTTAAGTGCTGCACAGTTTTTACCTTTTTAAGGGAAGAATTCAGTGTTATAGAAAATTATTTAATAAAATACAACAAATATTGACTGCTTTGTAACAGCACATTTTTATCAAGATGTCAAGAAATAAAGTTGATATTTTTTTTTTGACAAATAATTTAGTTTAATTCTAAAAATTCTATTAACAAATTTAATTTAATTTAAACTTATTAAATTTAAATTTTTCTTCAAGTACTTTAATATTAAAAACTTTTTTAATAATATATTTTTGCATTTCCTTTTAACTTAAACTATCTTTTTATTTACATATTTTATTAATTAATTTTTTTTATTGTTAGTTAAGCTGTTAAACTTTTTTATAAAACCTGAAGGACACTAATACAAAATTAATGCTCTAAGCCCTGATAATACTATAATATTTTTATTTAATTGAAAGCATTAATTTTTATTCGGACAAAGCCTAGAAAAATGAATTGTCGACTTTTAGTTATCTATCAACTTAGAGCTCAAATTGCTCTTTATTATTAATATTATAGTAAATTTTTTATTAAATAAATTTTTATTAGTTTTTAAAATGAATTTACTTCTAGTTAATAAGTTTTATCTAATATTACTGATGTTGTAAATATATTTTTGTACATTCTTTATTTATTTATATATACTTACAGTTTATGTAATTAAACTTGTTTATTCTCTTTTTTATCTGATGAAGACCAATTCTAGAAAAAGTTTGATAACTTAACAACAAAACCTTTAAAACTAATAAGAAACGACAATCAGTTTTAAATAAAAAGTAAATATATATTTTATACCAGTCTATATCTGTATCTAAAACATATACATTTTAGTAAAAAAAGACAATATTTTTATTATAATTTACAAAAGAAATCTATCAAAGATGGGTATAAAAAAATAATTTTTATTATTCTAAGAACCACAATTACACTATTTCAATGCAAAGCAGATTTTCAAATTGTAAATCCTGTAATAAATAACAATAGTAAAAATCACGAAAAATATAAAAACTATGTGAATTTAGTTATATTCTTAGAAAATAAAAATTAAGAAATTAATTAATAATTAGAAAATTATTAATACCTAAAACCTTTAAAAACTGTATAAGCTATATACAGGTAAAGACAAACAATTAATTATACTATACAGTAAGCGATTGAAGTTAAATGGATTAAAAATTTAAACATTATAAAACTAAAAATTAAAGAGTTGGAAAATGTCTTGACATAAAGGATGTTGTTCCTTTAGTAAAATTATAATGTTTTATTGTTTAAAAGAATTAAAAACACAATACCTTTTGAGTTATAGACATTTTATTAAGAAAGTTATGATAAGTTAAGACAGTTATCGTATCATGCAAAACAAAAAGGCTTTTTTTTAATGCATATTAAGGAAAAATACTAGAAGGGCTGTATTTAAAATGTTAAAATAAAAGTTGTAAAAAAAAAATTAAACTTTAGTTAAGTTACAAACATAACAAGTATAAACTACTATTATTTTGATTTTTTTTTAATTATAAAAATAAAAAAAAAAAAATTATTAAAATGAATGCACACATCATTTAATACATTGAGAAAATATTCAATTATATATATTATAATCTTAAAACAATCATTCAATTAATGCGGGCAATGGGTATAAGTTTGTTTCTTCTGTCTAATTATTATGAACAAAAAGCCTTTTTCCCTAAACCTTTTAAATATAAATTGAAAAGTTCTACTCTACTTGCAGTCCATATGTGATGTTTAAACAATAACAATTTGAAATACTCATTTGAATAGAAAACAGTAGATTAACACACACCATACTAACACAAGTACCTTATGCAACCTTTTTAGACTCCATATATCCCTACCAGACAAAAAAAAACCTTAAACTAAAGAAACGAAATGAGGACTCAATGCCTGTAGTACTTGAATGAATATTTACAGATTATAATTTATTTTGATGAAAGTTTTGCAAATTCTCTAGTAATATGTTCCTGCATTATAGTATAACATTTTAAGTTTTATTTTTTTTTAATTAAATTAATAGTAGTTTATTTCTTTTATTGTTTTGTCTTTTTGTTGTAAAATTTCGTTCTTTTTCTTTTCTAAATTTATTAAACATTCTAAATATAACCCAGTAAATTTTCTTTAGTATACATTTTTCGAAAAAAGCCATTTTGTTCTGCATGATAACAAGTCTTGTTGTAATGTGACGGTGTTTCCCCTAATATTTACTGAGTCAGCAAAAAAAAAAGTTATAATTTTATTTTTGTTATAAGTTTTTAAAAATTTATATTTTGAGAAAGTTTTAATAAGTTTAGGTAAGGTTGGTTAGGGATAAAGGTATAAAGAAAATATAAATTTAATAATGCTTTTAAAAATTTTGCTGACTCAGCGAATATTAAGAGAAATACCATCAAATTACAATCGGACCCCATGATAAAATAACTATATTAACTTATCCATATCAAATATTTCTACTACTCAAAGTAATTTTTTTATGTCTAACCCTATTATTTGTTTTAAAGTCATTAAAAAATAATGCATTACAATTTAATTAAACATAGGAATAACATTATAATGTCAAAATATTTTCCAACTCTATAAATTATAGTTTTATAATGTTATGATTTTAAAATTCATTTTACTTCAATGCCTTACTAAATAATAAAGTTCATCTGTTTGTCTTTTTCTTTTTAAAGCTTGTAATTTCTTTAAAGGTTTTATATCATCAACTATTTTTTTATTATTATTCTTAATGTTTATTAATTTAGATTTAATCTTAATTTGTCAATGTATAAATTGATTGGCATTATTTTGATACTTTTTGTCATTTTACTATTGTTATTTTATTACAGATTTGCAATATGAAAATCCGCTTTGCGGTTAAACAGTGTAATTGTGTTTTTAGACTAATAAAACTTTAATGGTTTATTATTGTCATATGAACACATAAACTTAAAAATAATCATTTAGTCATAGTATAAAAACATAATTTGAGCAATAAAGTCAACTTAATTTTTTTTCATGTTTCATAAGTTTTAAAACTTACTTACATAAGTAAAGATGTACACAATTCGATAAAAAATGATATTAAAAAAAAATATATGAATTAAAAACAAATTTTTGTCATCTTGCCAGTGCTATCTTTGCAATGAGCTGAAACACATATTGTATTTAAACTAAGGTGTTATATAGAACTCTTATTTTAAACGAAAGAATTTTAGTAGTTTCATAAATTTTTATGTTAAAAATGCTGGCGCATAATTAAATATCGTCATATTTTATCTGTTTCAAACTTCTTATATTTAGATATTCACACTTATTCAGTTTCATTAAGGTAAACTACGATTTCTATAACACACAGAAAATAACTATTAAAACAACGGGAACTTCTATTTCAATTTAATTTAAATTTAAAATGTAAATGAATATAGCTGGACCTCACAAAATATAAGTTAAGGTTCCTCTTGACCTTATAATTAAAAATTTCGTAATTTCAATATAAAAGAAATATTTGCTAACTGATGAAACTAACTGTTTTTATTAACCCAAAATTCCCGAATTAACTGTGAAAAGTCTGCTAGATTTTATAACAAGAGGTGAGCTTTATAAACTTTAAGTTTTAAAATTGCTGTTAATTTTTAGAATATTTTCCACGTAGCTTATAATATCAAAAATGTCAATAACAAATTTCTTAAACTTTTCGAAAAATACTTTTGTATAAACTTTTTAAATTTGAAGTTTTAATTTGTATCTAAACTGTTTTTCTTGCACAGGTAAGATGTTTTTGTTTCCTAATGTTTATTTTAAATTTAATTTGTATTATTTTAATAAAAGATAATTTAAAAAACACTTTTCTTTTCAAATTGTACTATAGTTTTTGATATAAAAAGACTATGCATTAACTATTTTTTCAAAGCATAACACTTGATACTTTTACATTTTAGTAAATGAATACAAAATCTAGCTACAAAAGGCAGAAATGATTGTTTAGTTCTTAAATATGTAAACAACATAAAAAGTTTTTACTAATCAAACTATTAATATTATATATTTGCATTGTACAAAAACGTTAATAAAAGCTCACATATTGTATATAAGTGAATTGTTAGTTAATTGCAAAGCAAAAAAAGTCTTTAGACACGTTTTGTAACATATTAAAAAAATTTCTAAAAAATGTTATTTAAAACAAACGTCTAAAAAAAAATATTCACAAAATAATAATAAGGTTGAAAATAACCTGATTAGAAGTTTCTATAGAGTTATAAAACAATTACATAGCTAACGAGTCGTTAATATTTATTTTTTTTAAAATTTATTATTAATTTAAGTAAAAATAAAATTAGTATAACAAAATTTAATTATTTAAAAGTAGTTAGTTTTAGTTTTGTAATTAATTTATGGAAATTAAATTTTTTGATGAATTTAGAGTGGTCTTTGTGTTGACTTGAATTGAATCTGTTTAATAGTTTTATTTTCATGTGAATTTAAAACTTTTGAAAAATTATTCAGTATATGAAATTTATATAAACAATACAAAACAATTATATTCACTTTGTTAAATATTTTTATACATATTACGTTAACTTTGTATATTATTAATATATACTACGCTAAAAAATTCCACACGGCATACTGTTTTTAAAGAGTTTATTAAGTTTTAATAAAAATAAATAAAAACTGTAACACTAAAGTTTATAAGACTTTTGTAAGCTTTAAGTGCATAAAAAAATTTCACAATAGTTTTTATTTTTAAACACGCTTAAAAAGACTTAAGTTGTTAAAATTTATAAAAGTAATTATTCAAGTTCGTGTTACTTCTTTTTTTTTAATAAGTTATTAATTTTGCATGGAATTAAAAAGATAATTTCATGAATTTTATTCTCTTAGTAATCTTGACAACAGTAATTAGTCTCAATATGTATTAAATTAGGTAATAGAATTTAGAAAGATACTTAGCATTCCTAAATTATAGGGTTTTTTTATGGCGCAATTTAACACATGCACACACGTTTATGAAGTATCGAGTTGATATTTTTCTAAATATATTTGTTTAGCTGATCAGTAAATGTTTAAAATGGTCATACTCTCAATTAAAGTATTATACGAAGGCTACTTCAAAAAAATTTAAAATAGGTTCAAAATATAATATTTTATTTTAGGATGAGCAGCTGCTCATTTAAGTTTATTTGAAAAACGTCTTAGTTCAGTTGATAAAATTTTTATAAAAATAAGTTCTATTTTAATAAACTTTTAAGCAAATTAGAAGTGGATCGAAACAATATTATCAGTTTGCTAGAAACTAAAGGGATTTAAAATAATCTAACTTTCAGAAAATACATATGTGAAGAAGTTATTAACATAGTAACTTCTAAAACTACTCTTTTTTTTTTTAATTATCAAAAATGTTTTATTTAAAAAAATTCCAGGAGTTTTTTATAATTTATTTCCCAATGTTATTAAATTAAATCTAATTTAAAATGTTTTACTATTTAGGGTACAAAGAGGTGTTAATCATTGTTTCTTCAACTAACTTGAGAATCTATTCAGAATTACAAGTTTAATTTTTTTAGCAAATTGGATAAATTAAAATCATTCTGAAAGTAAAACTTATTTTAAGGATTTAATAGAAAGGTTTCGATTACCTTTATTGAGCTAAAAATTAATGTTTGGTGTTTTAAAATTGCATCGACTTTGCTCAGACAACAAAAATTCAAAATTTTTTTTTCTACAATCACTATTACTTTTAAAAGATTTACAGTAGATTAGTCAAACAAAATTTGATGCTCT
This sequence comes from Thalia democratica, assembly GCF_965202585.1. NCBI lineage: Eukaryota > Metazoa > Chordata > Thaliacea > Salpida > Salpidae > Thalia > Thalia democratica. The sequence continues at coordinate 83,203,998 of NC_139165.1, forward strand.
CTAAACCTTTTTTATACAATTACAGCTTGTTGTTATGTTATTGCCGCCATTGTTATAAAGTTATTTACTAGTTTTTGCGTAAGTAATTGCACAAAATTGGAATTATACCACAGTATCTCTTTTTTAATGTTGCAAGGTTATTGACTTACGCTAAACTAGGGGTGGGCAACGTACGGCCCGTGGGCCGGATCCGACCCTCAAAACTTTTTTTAGTTTAAATGGAATCCGGCCCGCGTACGAAATTTATCCGGCCTGCGAGTGGATGATCAGGCCCGCTAGGCATTTTTAAAGTTTATATGAAATTCTACAAGCTAATGTAAATATTACAAAATTTGTACAAAACCTTTTTTAAATTATTTTCACTAAACAAACTGTAAGACTTTAACCTAAAAACGTTTTTATAAATTGCTTTTAATTTTTGTAGTAATAAAAACATTCTTTTGTTATAGTACCTTGTTCTGTTTCGAGTCAGTTAAATTAATTCTTTCTCAAATTATTCAAACAAATTGTTTGCTGAACTAAGTTTGATGATCTTACCTATCATAATGATTTTAATAAAAATTGACATGTAAAAAGTTGATGTATTTCCCAGATGTGTAGTGAGTCGTTTTTATAAATGCTAAGAAAAGTAGCTTTTAATAACATTGACACCTACTTAAAGTAAAACTGCTTAACTTTACATTTTAGTAGAATATTCCAAGTTGAGACTACAGTTTGCACTCTTTTCTGCTATTGATATTTTAATTAAGAATTTTTTGATTAATTAAATGGTTAAGTTTAATGATGACTAACTGATTACAATGTTTCAAAATAATATCTCATTAACTTTAAGTATGATTTGTTTAGGAAATTTATTTGTGTATGTTTGTAATAACAGTTTACATACTAACTAAATTTTGAATGAATCTTTTTAAGTTTTTTTAAATTAAAAGATAGTAGTTTAATATTGTAATGTAAGATAACTTCTAAACAATATTATTAATAGAGCCTCGAGCCAAGGATTACCAAAACTAGATAATTTCGAATAGCTAAAATTTTTTAATGTTTTATTTTGAAATCTAAGCTCGAGTAACTTTGAGTAAGTAAATTACTGTTTTTATAAAACTAATAGTATTAATTCGGTCCAGAGTTGTAACAAATATAGAATGAGTACTTAACAAAAGTAAACTTAAAATTTTATACTTGAGAACCTTGGTATTTAATAAATTGCTTCAAAATTTTATAACACCAGATTAATTAGCCTCCAGCCGGATCCAAGTCTTTTGAAATTAGTTCTATTGAATAGAATCTATTCGGATACGAAATCTTGTCTAAATTTAGTATTTAGCCGGATCTGGATAACATTTTCGAATGAAGATCCGGATCTAAAAAAGGAACCAACTGAATCCGGTAGATCACTTACTCGAAATGCTCCGGCCCGCTAAGAACTAATTTTTTTGGATCCGGCCCGTCAACTATTTACGTTGCCCACCCCTACGCTAGACCAATCAAAACTTGGGCTACAAAACAAGGGCAATACATCTGGTACGCTTGTTTTGAATACGATTAATAAGCTTAATTGTATATTTTGTATAAGTGAATTCAATCAATGATCGTATTCAAAACGAGCATACCAGATGTCTTGCATAGTGGACAATGTATAGAACGTTGCACTGTAAAAGACAAGTGGTCCACAGAATCCATGACTCGGAGTCGGATTCGGATCCGGCCGAAACCGAAATTTAAAATTAGAAAGACCACTTTAAATTTTTGAATTTTACTTAGTTGTATGTCAAAGTTAAATAAAATCTAAAACTAGTTAATGATTTCACGCTTGAGTGGATAAAAAAATATTTATTTTACACTTAAAAATCCTTATCAATTTTGATTTAGAGTTTTGCACACAGTATAAAAACGATGATAAATTATTTTTGTTAGACTCTGAAATAAAATTGAGTACATAATTAAAGCGTTTAATCACAGATTTTTGGATAACCGCTTTTGTTTATTAATTCTATTTTTAGTGTCTTATAGTTGCTTGTTGTAATGAACTGCTGCATTATTTATACAAAATAAAAAATACAACTTAGATATGTAACATTAAAGCAGATGCTCGCATACTTTTAGCTATATTTTATCATTTATTTAATTGACAATATTATCTTATGTATAGAGACTGAAACAGCTAAATTAAAGTGTCAAGTACTATGTGGCTAAATATTAAAACGATAAAGACTCGAATATTACACTGGAAGAATAGCAACTGGTTATTAACATTATTCTCGTGCTCGAAGTTTTTTTTAACAAAAGAGTATAGTAAAAATAGTATAATGCTCTTAAGCGTGATCCCGCATGCAAAATCAATGACAGAGTTTGTTAACTTTTCTAAAATTTCAGAAAAAGTATTAAATGTTTATAAAATTTAGCCAAAAGTATTGGAGGCTTGCGAAAAAAGGTTCTATACTAATAACAACAACTTAAACCTGAGTAACAAAGAATTACTGTTAGTCACAACAGCTTTTGATTTACGATATCGACTTTAGCTTTCCCTTCTTACCTCCAAAATAATGTTAAAGAGTAGCTAGAATTAAATGTTAAAAAGCATGTCTGTTTTGAGGCTAATTAAGGTGGTGATTCTCCTATATTGCCACTAAAGAAACCAAAACTAAACCACTCTGTAAATTTTGATCCGAAGAAGTTTTCATATCATTATTATTTGTTTAAAACACAATCAAACATAGCTACACAGGAGAAAGAGCAACATGACTCTATTGATAAAGAAATTGAAGCAGAAATAAAGGGATTTTTTTGCTATAGAAAATTTGAATGCAGATTCTGAAGAGGATGAAGTCTTAAACTGGTAAGATTTGAACACAACAAAATACCCACTTTTTGCCAGTTTAGGAAGAAAATATCTTGCTGCACCATCATCTTCTGTGTATTTTAAAATATTGTACCTTGAAGCTGGAACTTTGTACAAGCAGAAGCGCATTCGATTGCTTCCGGCGAATAACTTTTGTTTCTCCATCACAACTTGAAAAAACTGGAATAATCTTTTGTAGTATAACAGAGATATATTTTGCTATTGTAGTTCGTTTTAATTTTAAGCATCTTCTTAATTTAATCTTCTTTTTTTTTGTTATGGTAAACGTGTAATATATATTACGGCTCGATGTTTTTTCAAATGCACTTTGTTTTATACATATGAACCCTTGCAAAAGCTTATGTTCTAAATCTTTTATAGCCACGTAATTTAAACGTAGTTTTTTTTTAATTTCTTTTGTATATTTTTTCTGCTTTGAGCATTTATTAAAATCTATAATTTGTTTATTTTGCATAACAAAAGTACAACCTAGTTGTTAATGTTGCTTGCCTGGACATCAAAATATTGAGACTAAGTTTTGGGTATGTAAGTTATTTTTTTTTCCAGCAAGACAATCGTTTTTTCGCATGCTTTTTAATTAAGTTGTTCTGAAATACAAATATAAATATTTACTTTCAAATTAAAATATTGCCAAAACTGTTTTTTTAGGAAATCAGTAATAGTATAATACGTAATTATTGTTTATAAACTTGTATTGATTTACATAACGAGCAGATTAAATCTTTCGGATTCCAATTATCAAAATATTCATATTTGCATTCGGATTCGGCCGGATCAAAATTTCAAAATTAATATTTGGATCCGGATTCGGCTCAGTTCTAATTTAAAAATAAGATTCGGATTCAGCTGAATACTAAACTTAAATAAATACTCTGATTTGGATTCGGCCGAATCTTAAGTTTTTAGATTAGGTAGATCACTATATTAACTTTTTAATAAAAATAAAGTGTTTTTAGGTATTAATTAGACCTATATACGCATATTTCATTTTTTTAAAATAATAACTATTATTAGAGTTCGGGAACTTAAAAAAGAACTCAAAAAGTCCAAATTTTAGGACCGATTTCAAAGAAGTGTTCGCTAGAAATACAGAATCTATATAAGTATGCTTCCCTAATCAAATGCTTTTATCATTCATTTGACTTAAATTTAATATTTAAATACCCTCTGTATTAATTATCACATAATCACTAGTTAGTTTCTAAAATACTTTATTACCGAATGTATGCAATAATTACCTTCAAGGGAACGACATCGCCATCTTTGGAATACCGTGGACATTTCACTTTTAGTTATACTTTTTAAAAAACTCTAAAAAAAAAATTTTTTTTGTAAATTCCATTGGATTCAATTTAACTTATTACTTTTTTTTTTGGCCTATTGGCTACTACTTTCAACATCTAACTACATATAAAAAAGACATGGTTTATTCGTTTGAGGTTTATTTTAAAAAAAACAGTAAGTTATTGTAAAAACGGTATATATAGTTAATGGCAATAAACTGTCTAAAGTGCATATTTATTCTAAAATTAACAAGTTATTGTTGTTCGCAAATCGCATACTGGCTGAATGGCCCATTGTACCTTGCTTCAGTTGAATGCACCCGCAATGTAATTTTGTTCAAGCTTTGTATATCTTTAAGAACTATTATGAACTGATTGTTGTTTAACCTTATAGCAGAGAATATTTGTTTGTTTTTACCTTTAAAATCTAATAAATATACTAAACATAAAAAAACAAACAAATACATAAAACTGTGTAGAAACTCACGACCCTTTAAATTGAGATAAGTAGTTCATCACTCGACTGTGGAAAACACCAACTGAAGATGTTATTTTGAGTTTTCATTTGTATTAAATAATACAGTAATTAACAAAAATATACTTATGAAATAGAACTGATAGTCGTTTAAATCAAGTTATACACTTATGTTTTTATAATTTGATAAATAACCGTAATTTGATACTATTGATACTACTTAATACTTTTAAATACATGTCAATTAAATAAAAAATAATTAAACAAAAAAGGCATAAATAAACTTTAGTTTGACAAAAAAAGTAAATAAGGTTTACAGCGATGAGATGTTGTCAACCGAAACCTAATGCGCTGAAGAGCTTAGTGTTTGAAATGATTAAGTAAAATTATCTTAGCGGAACACTTTAAATATCATGGTCAGATTTCAGTAGTCTAAAAAAATAAAAACTTTGAAAAAAAAAACATTCTAAAATGTATACACCATGATAAAAAATGTATGAGAATCGACTATAATTAAACCCAATTTTAATAAAATGTCTTATTAAAATAAATAAATGTTAATTTTATGGTAAAATTATTATGAAAAAAGTACTATTTAAAAAATACTATCTCATTAAAGTCTCTATCAAGAAGTTTCGTAAACCATAAGTTTTTATGTGATAACATACAGCATGATAGTATTAATAAAAAATTCCTTTCATGACGAACTTCGAATCATTAAAGCTTTTAAACTACTAATCGGAGTTAAGGAGGACGAAGAATTACCTACTCTTTAAAAAATGTTTTGTAGCAAACATTAATTGAAATTTTTGTTTACTAGAGTATAAATGCTTATTTGACTTGCATTATAGTCGAAATTTATTCTTCATACTCTTACAAACATTGACTTAAACTTGAACTTAAATAGACTATTTTTAAATACAATGATGTTTCTACAATCTTTGTTAATACTTTTTAGATCTTTTGCACTAGCTTCATTTTTACTAATATATTGTAATTATTATTTTGCTAGATGTATACTAGATGAAAATCATTTATAACAATTAATCTACGTTTACTTATTTTAATGTCTACTAAATCAAAACATACTGAATGTATATGTTGTAGTGATGATCCGTTTTATCATGTAAGAAATTAAAAACTTTTGGTAAAACTATTTAAATTAGAAAGTTTCACACTTATATGTACTAAATATTTTCTTGTGACTTTAAAACCAAATAACTTAGACAATATCGTTGTAAACTTTTATATTCGGAGTGTGAATTTATGTGTGAGAACATTTTTCTATGTTTTCCTTAAAATAAAATAAGTCTTATAGAATTTGTTAAAAAAACAAATATTTAACTAACTGTAGAAACTCACGACCCTTCAAATTAAGATAAATAGTTTAGCACTCGACTGTGCAAAACACCAACTTAAGATGTTGTTTTTAGTTTTTATTTTATGTTAAAATAAAAAATTAATTGTCAAACAAGTACTTAACAAGCTATTTAGTTCGCCAAAGTTATTTTCAACGACTAAATCTAAAAAAAAGTTATAGAAAATGGTTGTTTATATGAATAATGTATAAGAGTTAGCCATAAATGTTTTTTTAAGCTACGTTTTTATTGACAGTTGGGTGGTAACTGATATAATGAAAATATCAAAAATTAAGTTATTAAGTGCTTTTAAAGTAGACAATATTTAAAACTTGAGTATCTAATTAATTGTTAATTTTAGTCCAATAAATATGTAAAATTTTATAGGGCCTCTATGTATAGCTAAAAGAATTTTACATTTATGAACTTAACAAAAAAAAAGATAATAAAAACTGTTTTTTTTGACTAAAAATAAGACTAACATATTATAAAAATATAACTAAAACTAAAACTGCGGCCCGCGAAGATTTTCAAACTTGAAAATTTGGCCCGCGAGCTCCAATTCCTTGCCGACCCTTCACCTAATATAGACGATTTCAAAATGAAAATAAAACTCTTTGATAAGCTTAAATTAGTTTTAGTTAGTAAAATATAAATACTAGTAAATACAGATAAATAAACTGCCCTTGTTTTTTTAAAGCTCAGATAACTTTATAGATTATTAAAGATCTGCTTTATTCATTATTAAAATGCATACAGGTTTGAATATAACTCTGTCACTCCGTGCTAAAGTGACACTCCGCGTTAAAGTGACGATTTCTGACATCTACCCGGCTAGGTAAGTTGTTCAATATTTTTTGGAATAAATTCAAAGCTTTTATTTAAATTTAGATACAAGGTGTAGAACGTAGATTTAAAATAAATAGATTTTAGTTTATAAACAGTACAGTTGTTAAACTAATAGTTTTGAAAAAGTCGTTATGTTATTTATTTAGTTCTAGCAATAATTTACATAACAACATAGCTTTAAATCTTATATTGAACTCTATATCCTAAGTTTTTTTAGATATTTTTAAAAGTTAACATAACTTAATTACTACTTATCGATTAGTTTTAAATTTAAATTTTTTACTAGTAAAAATTGATTGTTTTACGCGTTTACTCAAGTTACTTGTAGTTTTCTTTTCCACAACTTTTTAATTGAGTTTTTCTTTTATACGATTACCATGTTTTCATCGAATTATTTTAAAAAGTTACCTATTTTTCCTTCCATTAGAAAATATACACTAATAAAATCAAAAATTTAACTACCACTTTAAATTACAGATTAGTTTTGTATTGAATAACACATAAACTAAATATTGCGTCGTAATAATGAATTTTTATCATAAATATTAATTTCAATAGTAATTTAGTAATAAACATAGTTAAATAAAAGCATAATATTTTTTACAAAAACAAATGTAATGTGTCAATTCAATTTATTGATTTATATCTATATAAAAATAATATAATCTTTTATAACAGATATCTGTTTGTTAAACCAATTTATTAAAGTTAGATATATTGGTATTAAACATATACAAAAACAACACAAATCTTCTGATTTACATATGTTAGTAGTTTTATTTCAAAGTTGCTAAAGAAGGTCTAGTTTATCAAAGTTTACTTTAAAAACGCAACAAAGTACGGCAATACAAACGAAGCAAACAAGTGATTTAAAAAAAATTTTTATTTCATATCCGGTGTTATTTTTAACTAGCCCTTTTTGCATTTCAAATCCATGCTTGTTTTTACCATAATAGTCAACCAGTACGTCGTAAACTTTATAACCATTCTTAGTGTACACTGAAATGGCAACTTTATTGGTAACTGACGCATTTAAACTGACCGTAAAACATCCTTTTTCCTTAATCTTCTGCTCAAACATACTCAAAAACTTACTCCCTAGTTGCAATCTGCGAAAGTTCGATGCAACTGAAAGTGAGCTGATGTGACCACATTTTAAAGCTTGTTCGTCATATATCTAGAAAAAAATCATTGAAAAATAAGCATATATTTATTTAAAAGTAAAATCTCTTATAAACCAATTTTTTATTTTTATCTTTTTAAATATTTCGAACAACCTCGCCCATTATGTATCCAACTATATCGCCACTAATGTTTTCAGCTTTTATAAACAATTCCGGCCATTTTGTAAGGTAATCATAGTAAAAGCTATGTATATAGTTTCCAGTTTCCTTGTCAAAATTGATATTGTTGAACTTTAAAAAGTCTTTGCATTTGAAGTAGCTGAAGTGAGTCATGCTTTAAATTTATTTACCTAAATGTAGATTTTAGTGAGATAAACTGTAATAACTAAAGAATTAAAAATGTACTGTTACAACTACAAAAACATTCTTTTAAGCTTGAGACGTTTTTAAAGATTTTTAAAAGGAATTTTCTTTTAAATTAAACAATGCTATTGTTCATTAAATAATTATTAAATATGTTTAAACTTACAAGTTGTATACTAAGTAAAACAATGAAGACATTTTGAAAAATTTAGTTAAAACATTCTATCATACTAATTAATAAAAGCATTAATAAAAAAAACTTAATAAATATTCGGATAATCTTACAAAACTTTTAACAAAAAAAACAAATTCATTTTATAAAATACGAAGATGCATCAGTTAAAAAAAATACACCGGAAGCGACAAGTGTTGATGTCATTAATATTACACGAGTAATGAGAAATTTAAACTATCACCATTCTTTTATCTTGAACAGACCTTAGCTAACTTTAATCTCTATAATTTTTTTTTATATCAATACTAGATTTTAAATTATTTACTTTTGTAGTAAGATAACATTTAAAATTATTCAATTTTTAGCAGTAAGTAATATTGTTAAAGTAACAAGTACTTAAAAGATAATTAATCTATCTAAACAAAAAAAATTAAAAGTCAGATTTTTTTAAAAATTATTTTAAAACTTTAATAAGTTCTAAAATTGCCATTTAAAATTAGTTGTAATAATTAATTAAAATACTTAAACTTTATCTGTATTTTAAACAAAGTATATCTAATAGTGTATAGAAGTGAAATATGGTAGTATTTTGTTAGGGGATGTGCAAAATATACTATTAAAAAAATTAAATACTTCATTTAAAACAATTAAACTAAATGAATAAGTCTAAGTTACTGTTTAAAATAACACTTAAGTATTTTAAAACGTAGTATTTGACAATAAACCTTAACTAGTTTTTTTAAATTAAAATTCAATTTTAGTTTTCTGTACTTGCACAAATAGAAACTTACTAACATAAAAATAATACTTAACTTATTAGTTGTAAACAAAAGTTTCTATATTAAATAAAATCTTTTGCAAGTATCTAGGAAAGCACTACCAAAGTTATTGGTATCTTATTTTTTTTAATTAACAGCTAATTTTTTTTTAGATATAAAGCAAATTAAAAGATATAATTTAGTCTGGCTTAGCAAAAAATTAAAAATAAAACTATACGTAACATTATCTAGTAGCAAAAAATATTCGTTTAAAATATGTAATTTATTTCAAAAAATAAAAGAATTCTCAAAACAAAAATAAAAAGGTATCAAATGTTAGTCAAACTTAACTTTAAATACACAGAATTAATAAGTAATAAAATTTTGTTTTATAGATTAGAATTTGTAAACTAACATAATTAAAACTTGTTAAAACATCTAATAAAACGAGACTTGTTAATATATATTTTAATTAAGAAAAACAACTTGAAATTAAAAAAACATTGAGATTTAAAAGTTTAGCTTGTTTATTAGACGAATTTAAGAAAAACAAGCTTAAATTGATTTTCTTCTATATTTTAGTAACTTTAACTTTGTTACACTTAAGATCTGTAAAATTTGTAGAAACAAAGTTATATTATAAATAATTGTTTACTAATATAGTAGAAAAACAGCTTTTAGTGATAAAAACGTCTTGTGTTGGTCTGCTTTTTTAGAAATTTATTTGTTTTAACCTTTGCAATAAGCTATTATAGTTTTTAATTTTGCAACGTTCTATACAATATCATTAATACTACTATCTTTATTTGTTTTACAAAAAATGTCAAAGATTACGAAGCAAATCTGTCATATAATTTAATATATACTCTAGTATACTTTTTATTCAAACTGAAAAATAAATTTAGCTTGGATACATAAGAGTTGCCAATCTTTTATTTAAAAATAGTGTCCTGAGTTAGTTAAAAACTTGGAGTGTACAGCAGTTAGGTAGTGTGGTGTTTTTGTTAGGAGGTGCACAAATTTTATTAATTTCAAAAAAGTTCTCTATTTCCCTAACTTAAAACTTTTATATTAGGTATATAAAACATCATATTAGATACTGCTATTTAAATGGTTTTCCTATCTGAAAAAGTCTAAGCTACTGTTCAAAATAAAAAACTTATATTTTAAAATTTAGCATTTAAAAAATATATATAGCTTGTTTTTTAATCAAAACTTGGGAATTTTTTTCTGTACTTGCACAAATGTAAACGTACTAACATAAAACTAATATAGTTATTAATCAACAACAACTTCTGTATTATGCTAAATATTTTTGCATGTAACTAGGAAAAAATTATCAATTTTATTAATGTATAATGAAAATAAAAGTTTTACAAAACAGCTTAACATTTTTTAAGATAAATAACAAAATAAAAAATAAAAAAAGTTAGTCAAATAGACAGAAGTAAGAAATATAGCAAAATCTATTTGATAGTTCACTTATTGCAAACTAAGAAAATAAAAGACATAAAAAAATTTATGTTGAATTATTGAAAAAAAAACATTTTTTTGATAAATAATTTAATTTAAAATATACACCAACTTAAAAAAAATAGTCATATTTAGTTTTCAATACTAAAAGTCAAATGATAAACTATTTAATTAAGGTATTTATAATAGTTCACTGTTTGTAAGCTTAAAAAAATTAGATTTTTAAAAATTCTATTAAAATTAAGACTTAATTATAAAAAAATTAAAAAACTATTTAAATGTAGTTTCTAGTGAGTTGTAGTAAAAATAATAGAAACTCTTGTTTAAAAATATTGATTTTTTTTCAATTAGGTAAAAACAACTAGTAAACTCGAACATATCGAAGTTGCCACTATTTAGGAAAAAAAAGTGTTGCAAGGTAATTAAAAACCGTCATATGTGACATTAAACAGTCCTTAATAATTAAAAGGTTTTGCAAATCAAAAAGAAAAAACCAAAACTAAAAAGTTGAGTTATTTAAAAAAATAGGTCATAAAACTTAAAAATTCCAACTAATTCAACTAAACCTCATTCAAAATCTATATTAAAACTGTTCAGAAAAGAAAAAAAAAAATTTTTTATACAAAACTATCTAAAGTCAGCCTGAGTTAAAAAAAAACTTTAAAATATCCTGAGTTATCCTAATCTGTACTGCATTAATTCATATTGATATCTTCTAATACTTCAATATGTCATGAGTGTCCTGAAAACCTTAAGTGTGTGGCAGCCATGAGCAGTTTTCTAAAAGTTTTTGGTACTAAACAACTGTATAAAAAATATTTATAAAGGATTAGTTTTTTATAATTTCTTAAAATATACAAAAACCTAGTTTTTCCTTTATTGAAAAAAATATTTTAAAATTTGTCGACTATAATTTTTGAAAATCATTAGCAGTTCGTAGGAAAACTTAGGTTTATAAATATTATTTTGAAAGTTTATGACTTAATTTAAAATAAGTCGTTTGCTTTATAAAAAACTACGTAATAAAATATTAAAAATAGTTTACTATAAGCTGTTTAAAGTTTAACTATTTCTTAACTTGAATATATATTTCTTAAATAGAATTCCGAGACCTTCCTTTTGTTACAGTGGATTTTAATAACCGAATAATATTTTAAATATGAAGAAATAAAATAATTTAGTTCATATTTACTAAAATTTTCCTCGTTTAGCAACAATAAAATGTTTAAACTTATTTATTTTTCCAATACATAACTACATAAAATGAAAAAAAAATTAACTGATAGAAATTGAGAGTCTTGAGAATATTTCTAAATTATTAAGTAAAAAAAGCTAATAAACTAATTTGCTACAAAAATGAGATAATAAATTAACACAATTTATAAGTAACTTCTATAAACATGTTGGAATAATAAAACTTAAAAACAATTTAAGTTTAATTGAAAAAAACTTAAAAAACTTTAAATAATGTGAACTATAAAAAATTTAGAACCCTAAAACAATTATATTTTGTTTAATCAATAACTCTTATATTTACACTATAAAACATGCAATTAAATATACAACACAGTTCTACAATAAAGTCTAAATACAACTTTAAAAAAGATCTCAATACCAATTCTATATCACTATATTACAAGTCACTCTCTGTGTTATGTTTTTAGTGCATTTACATAAACTTTTATACGCTTCAGCAGTTAGACTAGTTTTTTAAAACTTTACATTCAAAATTTAACAATGGAATAGTAAAATAAAGGTGCATTCCAAAAATATTCTTCTTTTTCACATTTCGAAGTGAATATTCACTCTACCTTCTGCTTCACTCATGCTGGAAAAATTCAAATATGCTGTTTCTCCTAAATCTAATAAATAAACAGCAAAACAAAAAGATAAAAAATCTAGTTTAATTTAAACTAGCCAAAAAACTAATTTCAAAAAAATTTTTAAGTAGATTACCATTAAGGTGGAAAAACAGTTTTAAGAACTTTATTTTTTTTACTTTTAACAACTTATAACTTTTTATTCTATATGCAGAAAAGAGTTATCAAGGTATTTAACTTCAAAAAACTTTTGACAAAGTATTATAAACCTGGTGTCAATATTACAATATAGGCATTACAAATAAAATGAAACATATTACGTCACAAACAAACTTTAGTCAATTTACATGCCTAACTTAGCCATATAATACTAAGTTTTTTGGGTCTATATTTAGTTTAAAATTATGTTTACTATAATAAATGTCTTAAATAGTATAAAAACTTTAAAAAGTTACTGTTGAGCTCATCTAAATGTGTTTTTAAGAGAAAATGATCTATATGGTAGTTATTTGTGTCTGATCAAAAATTTATAACTGTACATGTAAAAGTTGTTAGAGTTCCAGAATTAAAAATTTTTCAATTCCAAATTTTTCAGATATTTTAAGCCGAAGTTGTCAAATTCCAAGCTTTTCCAGGATTAAAGGTTTTTTGGTAACACTGATTGTTCACATTTATATGTTTAAAATTAATATATAAAAAAACTCAAATTAAATCAGCTGCAAGACTTAAAATAAAAATATGTTATAATTAAAACCATAACTGACCATAAGAACAAAACGACATCACAAGTTTACTTTGCCACTCTTTAAAGCAAAAAATTCAGCCTTAGCCAGACTCAAAACTAGCCTGATATTTTAGAATAAAACAAGTAATTTAAGCCAAAAACTGAAAAAAAAATCAAAATTAGCCTGAGATATAAAAAGTTTTCATACTACCTTGACTTAATCTGAGTGTGTGGCAATGTTAAGTTGTTTATTATCTGATATTTAAACTATTTTGACTAACAATATACATTCTTAATAAATTTACCATTCCTAAATCTAGTACAGTAACCTTTCGCTTATTTACGCACATTGTGTCCACAGAAAAAGTGCGTAAAGATATGAGAGATCGTAAAGAAACGAGAGGTACCAAATGTACTCCATATAATGGCTGTTTTTTAATATTGCTTCTAATTAAAAGCAGACTGGGCACTTTCCAACTTTTAAGTATTTGTTTACTTCATTTATAAATATGAAAACAACAGATAAAACTATACGTATATTAAAAAAAAGGAACTGAATTTCTATAAAATAATAATAATACGAGTAGAAATAATTTAACTATTTTAATAATAAGTAGAAATGGTCTTTATCTTTATTTATATGTGACATTTATATTCTATTTAGCAATTTCAGTTTATAAAGCATTTATTTACAATTATAAAATGATGTTTATTAATATATAGGGCAAGACTGCTGTATTATTTTTTTGTGTTTTAAACTCACACTATTTCATTATACTTTCATTATTAAACACAGTCATGATTATTTCAGAATTTTGATTTAATATCTTATTGTTAACAAAATTTCTGATATACTGAGGTATAACTAAATGTTTATCAATTAGTCAAGGAACATAAATTTCGAAGTCTAAAGATATAGAGAGGTATGTTAGCATTGAAAACATATTTTAATTTAAAAATATACATTAAACATATTTTGTGCAATATTAAAAGAAATTAAAATTTTTATATTCTGAATTTTATAGAATTCTGAAATGCGTAACTAAAAGAGAGTGCGTAACGTCACGAGTGCGTAAAGATCCGAGAGGTTACTGTATATATTAAACAGGTAGTTCAACCAATGAGCATATGTGAACTTTAATATGTTAAGCATATAAATAAACTTAAAGTGTCAAATATATGAAAAATGAAAATGTATACTGAATAAAACCTATTTTAATTTATGTCATCTTCCTTGATTTAAATGTGTCTGTACAAACTTAGATATCCTATGTAGAAACAATTACAATAGAAATTTATGCATAAACCATACTTAATCCAACTGAAGTATCAAATAAAATGTGGTTCAAAAAATAAGCACACGTGTACACCAGGGGCGTATCTACACTTTTTTCAAATGGGGTTCACAATTTTTTTGTTCTTTATTTCCTGCTTAAGTACGCATTTCTTAAAATATTATATATTTTTATTTATTATACTGTATTAAATTTAAATAAATTAAAACTAAGGAGCCGGAACAAAATATATTTATGATATAAACATTTTTTCAAGTAATATATTCTATAAAAATTGAAATTTCACTAAAAAAATGGGTAATTACCTAGGATGATGTAGCACCAATATTAAGCTAAAATTATATTAAAGTTGTTTATTACCATAATTGTAGGCTTTAAAAATATTTTTTATAAATACATAGTAAAAGTTTTTATCATAAACCAATAAAACTTATATATTTGATTGTTTATATACATTCCTATACTGTAAAATAAAATCAATTAAGTATTTTAGTTTGTAACAAATGAATTTAATTTTAACTATGTATTTATATAGCTTGTTCAAAACGAAGAATTATTTTAGATCAATCATATAAATATTTTAAGCCTAAAATTATGGTTCAAAAAGATATTAAACACAATATAATTTCAGCATAATATTGGTGCGACATCATACTAGGTAATTACCAAAAAATGTTTAGACTTTTACAACAAAATTAAAATATTTTTATGTTATATTTAAATGTTTGCCTGATGGTGCAGGAATTCTAATAATGATTTTGAAATCTCTCTGAGTTAATAATTTCAAAAAATCAAGAACCAACTTTGTGGCCAAAAGATATACAAAAATAAAACAACTTAAATAAAAAAATATCAAAGTACAATTAAATGATCAAATAATAAATTGCTAAATAATTCTAAAGTCAATTTTCAAAACTATCTAAACTGAACTTTTAAAGGTTTAAACCCTTTAGTTGATACATAAACAATATCAAAAATCATTTACACTAAGTAACAATTTATAGTGAAAACTAGAGACGTAGCTTGGTACGTTTCTGCAAATCTACAGAAACGTATACTTATGTGCGAAAAAACTTGCTTTTATATCAGCATGAAAAGCTCTGCTTACATAGCTTTTAGTATTCATTTATGCTGATAGATAATTTTGACATATATGTACTCTTTAGCATTTTTAGTGTCAATAAAAAAAATTAAACGAATTAAATACATCCAAATTGTAAATTTAGCGCGGTAAAGCTTTGTTTTGTCAAAAAGCTGCAATGTAAAATTGAATCTAATGGAAGCTAAGCTGTAGCTTCAAAAATCTAAAATCATACAATTTTATGTTACAAAAATTTGCATAACTTGTTGTTACTATTGACTACGATAAATGTTTGATTTTATACGTTTGAATGAAAACAATATTTATGTTTTTGAGTTAAATTTTGATTTTTTTATACTTATTTTTAATGAATGTTTTCTGGGTTTACAAAAGTGGCAACATATATGAGTCATATGGGGTGTGGAGCAAAATAAATTGCCTTGTATACAGTTATCACTCGTACTTCAACATTCCATTTTTGATGTATTAACATAACTGCATATTTTCAGATTAAATTAAATAATATTAGAGGTAGTTTAAATTGCTGTGTTCCCGCTAGGACGTGTTATTTCAGATGTTTTAGTTGTTGCAGATTCGTAACTTTTTTGAGCTAGCTACGTCCCTGGTGAGAACTAAGAGCATTTTAGTAAAAAGTTTCGTAGAAAACAAATGCTACTTTAAAGCTTTTACCTATTATGACGTCACAATTAAAATTTTATTTAAAATCTAAATCAGCTGGGCAAAAACGAGCATTTTTTGTTTAGGAAACTTTTTAATCTTTCATTGTTATAAATTCAACATTCAAATTCAAAGTTTATCAAATAAACAAAACAAAGTCAATAAACAACATTTTTAGAGACATTCTAAGAGTATTTTTTTCTTTTTTCTTTTCTTTTTTTTAGGGGGTTCACAGGAAACCAGTCAAAACATGGCCCTGGTGTACACTAGTGTGCGTCAGGGACGTAGTTAGCTCTAAAATGTAAAAAACCTGCAAAAACAAAAAACGTATGAGATAACACGTGTTGGCATGTAGTTTTGATAGTTAAATCACACCTCTAATTGCTAATTAAAATAATTTAAAACAACTTTATAAAATATTGTTGTTACTAAAAAATAGATTAAAAAGCTTTATAAGTTCTAGTTTTTTTCTTTATATAAGTTTATTTTCTAGGTTATTGTTTATAGCTGTAAAAAATTTCTACTTGAAAGTTTTTTTTTAAATATTATTATCTTCAAACACAAAGTCTTTGAATATTACAAGTAAAAAAAATTAATTAATTAAAATTTCTTAAAACATTTGTCCAACTAATATTTTAATATTTTATTTAACTCAATTATAATTTAAATTTAGACTTTAGCTGACTAAAAGTTTAAACAAGTTTTGACGTGGTGTTTTAGAACCTGAAGTGAAAAGAAAATAGTAATGAAAATCAGTACTTTTAGTTAATCATTAACGGAAAAGTAACAAAAATAAGTTTTATTCTTAGTTTTTTTTTTATTTTCAAAATTCATTTTAATTAGCCATCAAAACAAATTTGAGATACAATTTTCATGAACAATAACAATTTTACATCTCAAACAATAGCTATCAAAATGATGCTAAAAAAAAGAAATAAATTTTACTGAAATGAAACATATTAACAATATAATAATCGTTAAAAATGTGTTAGGCTAATACCAAATTTCTAAGCTTTCTTTTTGTCTCAAATCACAGAAGTGTTTATCACGTTTATTAAACGCTGTTGTAGCTGATTTTAGCAGTTTTTATAGAGCTGGACTACATTCATGTGTTAATTTTTTATTTAAATCACAGATTTGGATATTAGCTCGGAGTTTAAGACTATGAAGCTGCTGATAATTAAGTTTGTTAAACTTGAAAGACAGAGAAAAGTAAGCACTAAAAAATTAGTAAAGTAAGTACTGAAAAAGTATTACTGAACAAATCTTTAACTTTTACCGTAACGATATTTGTAAAAAAATACTAGTTACTGTTTTACACGATAAAAATGACTACATTTAAAAGTATTACAGAAATTCTTGTACGTATATTTCGTGTAAACAAAACAACTTTAGAACATTAATATTAGCAGGCTTTGGTGAACAACACGAAAACTGTTAGAACTATGAATTACACAAATAGAAACAAAAAAAAAGTATAAGTTCTAACTTTAATGAGCAAATAGCGATTATGTGCGAAAGCAGTATCTACAAAACAGTTAAGTCTATATACTTCATAGTTATGATAATTACAACAGATTTATAACGTCTGTCGATAAATATTCAGCTTCAGATGAAAATCGAGTCAAGGTATCAGACATTTTTGACAACATCAGTTTCTTTTACCGATAAGATATTTCCTACGAATGGGTCAACTGACGACAGAAGTTCAAACATAATCTGTCTGCAGCTCGATACGAAAACCTCGAGTAGAATTTCTTTGAACGAGTGTTCGTGTCTGATGTTAGCATGGAAGTTTTCCGTGAAAATGTATAATATTTTGTTTAATCAAATGACTTCGTTGGTGACCAATGTAAAAAATTAGAGGATTTAAGTACAATCTCAGCTTGACTGTTATTAAAAACCAACTGTAGATTTTTGATAGTTTTAATTTTTGTAAGTTGTTATAATTAAATCTTTGCTGCATTTTAATTCAAAACTAATCCAAGTTTTCAGCGATTTCTTAACACTAAATATATTTCAAAAACTACATAAATATACCCAAAATACTTGTTTTTAATTATTCTCTTTCCTATTTGAAGTAGATCGAAAACAGAGTATTTATTGTTTAAGAATTTAAAACTTTTTTTATATGTGTATAAAGGTTATTTTTAAAATCGGCAAACTAACGATATACCGGCTCGCAGGTTAAAGTCTGGATTTTTT
This sequence comes from Thalia democratica, assembly GCF_965202585.1. NCBI lineage: Eukaryota > Metazoa > Chordata > Thaliacea > Salpida > Salpidae > Thalia > Thalia democratica. Next base: position 83,222,522 of record NC_139165.1, read on the forward strand.
TATAAAAATTCAGCCGAATCATAACAATGTACGGGTGAAGTGAAATTCTTAAAACTTAATTACAGTTCGATATTTTGAAATTTTTAGTTTATTACTTATAGTTCACGTAAGGTAATTAGAGCCATATTAACTAGTCGATAGACCATATTAACCAGAAATTTTTTTGCTGGCTAACTAGTTTAGAAAATAAATTTTAGCTGGCCGGGTCATATGTTGAAATTATACTTTAAAAGATTTTTATACCTCTATACGTAGAACTGTGTTGAGACAAACATAAAAAAGTACAATAATACTTCAATTAAAAATTCGGCTGATTTAAAACAGTTCGTGTTCTAATTAATTTACTTAACTTAATTTATTCCATTTGTTTAACTAAAAGTTTTTAAACCTTATATATGTTTCAATATAAGCTTAATTTATCTGTATGTTAGTTAAAAGTAAAGAACTATATAGGTGTACTATAATAACAAAAAGGTTTTAAAATGATCATAATCATATTTGTTTATTAAAATAGGTAGTCGATAACCCCAATCATTAAAATAAACGAGACTCAAAGAAAACGTATATACAAAAAGTGTCGATTAATAATAGTACCAAAAATTTGGTTTCTAAATTTCTAAAAATTACAAACTTAAGTTTTACATCTAGAAAAACTTCTAAAAACACTCATATTTATTTTATTTTTTCTTTAAATGTTTTCTGTTGCTTCCACTACTTGTGCTTAACTGGTTTCTCTTCCTTTTAATAAGGCGACGTTTTGGTAAAACTATTAAAGGATCTTTCCTTTTAGCAAGTTGATAGAACACGTAAAAATATTCATTTACTTCTTTAGCCGTTTTGTTTGGTAGATACGTCTTTAATAAAGATGTTTTACAAATTTTATCAACTTTCTTGTTCTTTGATAAGTTTTTTAGATAAAGTTCGTATAATTGATCAAATTCGTATTGTCCCAAATTAAAACTTTCAACTTCATCCTTACTCCATCTCGCCTTAACTTCTTCCCTGTCTGTATGTATTGTTTTGCCTTCATCTATTTGCAATTGTTCGACTATTTCTGTAGCTGTTTTGTTTGGTAGATGTTTCTTTAAAAAACAAATTTTACCTTTCCTGTCTGAGAATAAAACTTTATTTTGATCATTTTCAAGAGATAGTAGACCAAAATTCTTTTTTCCCAAATTAAGACTTTCAACTTCATCCTTACTCCATCTCACTATAACTTCTTTTATGTCGTTATGGTTTTCTTTGTGTTCATCGATTTGCAAACATTCTTCAAACACTTTTTCCTTATAATGATTTTCGGGCCTTACATCTAAAAGGTCAAGGATTTCTGCAACATTTTTATGGATAGGTTTTGGAACTTCAAGTTGGTTGGTATTACAAATGTTTAAGACAGCACTAGCAGTACTACGATTCTCAAATTTTAGTTCATTTATTATGTCTTCTATCGAGTCCGTAGGAGTAGTTTGACCTTTAAAAATGCATTTTTTTTATTTTTAATTTAGTAAAGTTGTCTTTTTCGTTTTGTAAATTTACCTAAAATTCTCAATAAATTAGATTTTACTAACAACTGGTAAAAAGGAAGCTTATTTAAAAAACATTTGAATAACATTTAACAGATAAAAATAAGATCTCAAACTCACTAGGTTTAGGTGACAAGTTGCTTGTTGTTAAATCATTATAATGCTTTTTAGGCTTTTTATTCAAAAAATTAGGGATTTTTGCACTGTTACGAAGTAAATGAATTGAAGGTAAGTTGCTGTTAATTTGATTGTTGTCGCTTTTAATACCTTGTATTGTTCTACGCCCAGTTCGTCTACAATCTTTTCTTATCAACAATGTCGTTCGATTGATTCTCGTCTAACCTTTAAAAACGCATTAGCTTATTGTAAGCAATAAATAAAGTATTTGATTTTGTTTCAAGTTTTATATGGTTGTCTTTAATTTTAATTAACTAACTTTTTCAAGCAACTGGTAAAAATGAAGACTGGAATAAAAAATAATTGTAATGAAAATCAAAGAAGAGTTTTAAACTAACTAAATGACGACGTAGAGCTGTTTTTGATTTCACTTTGTTCACGATTCATTTTCATTATTTTACAAAAGTTTATTTTATTATCTAGTAAAAATTAAAATTTAAAAAAAATGCTGTAACAATAGTATACTGTATGTCAAGTATATTTTACAAATTTCTAACAAGTTTATATTGACATAAAATTGGTTAATACCAATTCGATTATCCAACCACTTCCTTCAGTAGACTGAGAACAGTTTAGTCCTTTTTAGGATTCATTGTTAAGTCGTATTGTTATGATCTAACCTTACATCAATTTAGCTTGTCTCACTGCGTACGAAAGTCAAGGTTTAGACTCTGTAGACTTTTGAATATGTTTATTATAAAAGACATTAATTAAAATTTTTGCAAAATTTAAAGCTTTTCCGAAAATAATTATTTTAGAAATAAGATATACCAATTGCTGAATTTAACTTAAGATAAAGGATTGAACTCGAAACTTTTTTTAAACTTATAGTGTCTCTTTTTGTAGCATTGTTAAGTTTATTTTGTGCTATATTTGTAATTAAGCTGTTATAAAAAAAAATTGTATATAAAAAAAACAACTACATAGTATTTGTAAATCTAAATGGTGCTTTTAGAACAAACTACATTAAAATACTTAAATACTACATTAAAATTTTTTATACACATCCTGTTGTAGGTTTTTATTTTTGCAACAAATTTCATTTTTTAGACTACATATCTTTACCTTATATCATCTTAATTTCTTGTCAAGCGTTTGACCCGGGCATAAAAATATGAAGCATTTAAACTGAAATATATATTAAGAGCAAAAAGATAAAACAAACAAATATTGTTAATTTCAAAGGGTTGCCGTTATTTTGTGTCAAAGACTTGTCCTGAGACATCTTGAGACAGATTTCAAATTTTAAAAAGCAGATTTAAGTCAATGAAATTTAAGTTTTTTAACAAAGTTAGTTATAAAATTTCAAATTACTAAGACTAGATCAACTAAATTTGATTTTAATATCAGATAAAAATTCCCTGAAATTTTCAAAAACATTAAATTTATTTTGATGTTTTTTAATTAAAATAAACAAACTTGAGTTATCCTGAGTATATTGTTTATTTCAAACTAGTTTTAATAGGAAGCTTTAAAGTATTTTAAACTCATCTGAACTATCCTCGGTATTTGAGTGTGTGGTACAATATAGTTTTATTTAAAAATAATCTTTTTACATATTTAGTTTATAAATAGTTTGTATAAACCTTACTTGTTAAATCACTCCAAATGTAAAATATTTAATTTTACTTTTGCGAGTGAACAAACTTCCTAAATCTTAATTAATTCATTTAGTAATAACAATTACTTATAAAATACAAAAGTTACTACACTTTAAATAGAAGTTTAGATTCAATCGTTGGCTATTGAAACTAATAAAAAAGAATGTTGATATCTATAAAATTAAAACAAGTAAATTCTAAAAGTTTCAGAAATACTTCAATGATGCAATGAAAATATCCAAGCTTCTAAGAATGGCTTCATCATAAGACTAAAGACTAATTGCAAAACTATTGCTAGTGATAAAATACTTGTTAAAAAAAAACAAACAATATAATAACTAAAAATAAAAGTTGTCATAAAACTACTTGACAAGATTAAAAGAAATACAAACTGTTACTTTTGTCATTAAAAAACAAAGTTTAATGTTTAAAACTGGATTTTACAAACTAATTTGTATAATATCTTTTTCTTGCAAAATATTATAATTAAATCAAATATTTATATAGCAGCTTCCTCTTTATTTATTGATTTCTCATTACTTTGTTGCGAAGTTTCTACTTACTTACTCTTAACAATTTCGTCCACAATGAGAAATATTGTTTAATTTTTTCCCCGGGTAAAACTTTAAAAAATAAAATTAATGTATAACTTAGCAGAAAAGAAATTCTAAGACTGCGAAAAGTAATGTATGAACTTGCCAAATTATAAAACAAGCAAGGTGTGCAATGCATAAGACCAAATGGAAAATGTCCTTATGCTAGCTTATCCAGTTATTAATCACTTGAATTCTTTACATTCACTATTCAACATCTAATTTTAAAAATTCTAGGCAAGGGAAAGGAAAAAGTGATAGTAATACTTATTCAGGGCTTAATAAACTGCAAATTAGAACTTTAAGTTTTGCTGCTTTCAAAAAAGTTTGTTTTTACTAAAAGTTTAAAAGCTTGTTATTGTAAAAGGTAGCAAACTCATGTTTTAAACCAGGTTTTGCCTTTTTTTTCTCAAAGTCCCTTTTAAAAAAAACAAAAAAAAAGCTATAGCTTCTTCCAACAAGATTTCCAAGAAAATTAAAAAAATTACTGACATAAACATATTATTTCATTAAAGTCTATATCAATAAGCTACATGAAAAGAAGTTCTTTATACAATAGCATGTATTGAGAAAATTAACATTATGGTGAAGTACTTCGGAATCATCAAACGTTTTTAAATACTAACTATAGTTAAGAAGAAAAACGAAGAATTTTCTATAATCTAATTAAGAACTTTTTATAACAACATTGATTCAAACTTTTGTTTACTAGTGTATATACGCTTTTTTAATTATCATTGAAGTCGAAACTATTTTTTTTAATTCTAACAAATATTGACTTAAACTTGGACTTCTAATGACATTTATGTAAATAATTAATGCTTTTGCACTCTTTAGGAATACATTTTAAAACTTACACACTAGCTTTTAAAGAAAATGTATACTATATAAAAACCTTTAAAAAAAATTAAAATATGCTTTTTACTAAATTAAAACATACTGAATGTATACTTAATATTTAACTTTAATGATACATTTTATAATTAAAGAAATTTAAAATGTTAGGTAATACTATTCAAAGTAAAAAGCTTTAATATTATTTGTAATATATATTTTTTAGTGTCTTAAAGCCATATAAATCAGACAATATTGTTTTAAAATCCCTTTTTTTTTGATTATGTTTTTATGTCTGAAATTATTATTCTGTGTTTACCCTTAAGATTTGATAAGTCTAACAAACTATAATAATAAAAAAAGTTGAAAAAAAATGCTTAAAACTTTTTAGAAACTCACGACCCTTTGAATTGAGATAAGTAGTTCACCACTCGACTGTGCAAAACACCAACTGAAGATGTCATTTTTAGTTCTTTATTTTATATTAAAATATTAATGTGATTAACAGATATGTACTTATTAAATAGAATAGATTAGTAGTTATAATCAAATTATATATCTTAATTTTTCTATAATTAGATTAATGACCGTAATTTGATACTACTTTAGGTCACTAACACGACAATTTTTAAGTGCATGTCAACAAATAGAAAAGTGTTAAAATAAATATGCTTCAATAATACTTTAATTAGATTAGCACTAGTATTATCAAGAAATAAAGCAATGAGAATTTGTCCACCAAAACCTACCGCGCAAATGAGCTTAGTTTTTAAACTGTTTAAGTGAAATTCAGTAATTCAAGTTTTACTAAAAAAAAGTAACTTCAAGTATCGGTAAACATAATATTTAAATCAAAAACTTATAGTTTTAAACATTTCAAGTAAAAAAGATAGTACATAGTTTTATTAGTCAATTGTTTGAGTTTTATTCGCTAAATCAGGGTTGAGTGCGGTTCGTGGGCCTAATTCGGCCCTCAAAGTCAAAATTCTCGGCCCGCGAGCTCATTTACAGCGAACATTTTCATATTTAAAAAAACAAAATTTAAATATATTGTAATAACAACTCACAGTTAGGCTCTTAACTCAATAAATACTCTATACTAGTGCTCTACTATTGCTTAACTTGACATATTTTGGTCTAAAACAATATTTAGCTACTGATTACTAAAACATCATTTTAATAAATGCGGCCCTCGAAGATTTTTTTCTAAATTATTAGGCCTGCGATTAAATTTAACCAAGAAAACAGGCCCCGCGAGCTACAACAGGCTGACGACACCTGGGCTAATTAAATATTATAAGAAAATTTATCAATTTAAGCTTATTTCTTACATGTAAGAAATAAGTTTTTCCTTTATCAAAACTAAGTGTTATCTTCTTTGATCTAATAAATATTTAAAATTTGGTTTGAATTTGATACATACTTTATTCTGTTAAATAGTATCTCAAAAATTTTTAGCTTTTTTATTTTTTTCATAATTATACAAATGACCATGTTGTTATTAGTTTATATATAGACTGTTTCAAGTAATATTCATTTCTTTTGTTTGAATTAAAGTACTTTAGCAGGTGGCTAGTAAAACATTATGTATTATTAACTTTAAAATAAATATGTGCTTGAGCTTGAGTGTTAAATTAAGTTTTTCAAGTTTAACAAACTTCTTTACTAAAGATTTTTTGTATAACTTATAAAAATGTACTCAACTATGAACAAATAAGCAGTTTAGGATAAAAACTATTAACTAACTTTTTGATAAAAGTTTTCATAGGAATTTCGTATTAATGATTTGTTTTCTTTTTTACATGAATCTGAACTTCCTTCACATCTTGATTGAGATTCTTTATTATCTGATAAAAAAAAACACATTAAGGTAAATAAATTCTAGACTTCTTTGTTTTTGATTAATATTAGTTACAAGACAGTTTTATTTGTGCATTTAGTTAGTACAATGCGATTTTGTAATATGTTTTAGCTAGCTTTAAACATATTTCATATGTAAAACTCTTTTTAATATTTAGGTTAATTATACATAATTTTTAATAAAGGTCAAACTTCAAGTAAGATTTACTGCAGAAGGCTGTAAAATTACTACTTAATATGGTTTATTTATTAAAAACCACAGCTATAAACGCTATCAAAAACTTAGGTCTTCATATAATAGTAAATTTGTTTAAGAAACCTTTAAACCTAAAAAAAATTTCTAACTTTTTTTTTACTTTTATAGCTCTATAAAAACTGATCAGGTTAATTTTCATAATCAATTTTTTTGAAGTACTACTGTGACAAGTTATTTATATAACAGAATGTATTGAGAAAACCAATCGTACGATGACATATTTCACATACTTGAAACCTTTTGATAACATATTTTCTTTAAGAAGGACGAAAAAATATCTATAATCCCTCTAAGAACTTTTATATTAAATACATTTGTATTGTATTGAATAAATTTTGCAATAGTTAAACTAAATTTTTTAAACTCTAACAAAATCAGCAAAAAATCTCTCAATACATTACGTCTGATGTTTCAGTTTTATTAAAAAAAAAATATAAATTAAAAAAAAAATCTTAAACTAAAACTAGAATTGTAAATAATGTAAAAATAAACAAAATATATGTTTGTTTTAACTTAAATAAAGATTAAATTAGCTTTTTAATATAAAATGTTATATAACTGATTCAATTACTTAATTTCACTAAAAAAATTTTTGATCAAAATAAAGCCTAACTTAAAAAATAGAAATTAAATTAGTTAATAAACTAAATATTCATTTTGCTGTTTTGGAAACAAAATAAAAACTCAACATTAAGTTACTTAAATATTAAAATGTTATAAACAGTTTTTTTCTTATGTATAGCTTAATATATATATTTTTCATTATAAAAAAACTAAATTTAAACAAAAAATAGGTATAATAGTAATTATACAAACAATTTCTTTTTTGAATATTTGCTCTAAAATATATTCAAAACATAAAATTATTAGCTAAACACTTTCCAATTCTGTGTGTGATTGTTTATATAAACAAATACAATATATTTTTTATTTTAATTTTAATTACTATATCTAGTTTTTTTGGTTTAATATATTACTTATTAAACTATCTTTGAGGTAAAAATTGTCCTATATGTTTAGTTTTAATTCAATTTAAATATTAGAAAGAAAATCAGTCAATTAATTTTAATAGTAGATTTATATAAATTGAACAACTAGATCAAAAATATAAGATTTAGTTAAAAAAAGTTTAAATAAATTATATATACAAAATAACAAACCTTACAACGGAGATAGTTTATTTTCACTCAGAAGTGCAAAACACCAACCTAAACATTTATATTGACAATTCAAAATTTAATTTTATATGTCTTAAAAACTAAAAGTTAACTCTTACGATGATATAGTAATCAATACTTGCCATTTAATTACTAAAACTAGAATTTAAAATTGCTTCTTTATGAAAACAAACTAATTAGAAATCTTCAAATCGCTGTACACTAAATAATGTTTTATATTAGGTTTTACTAAGTAAATATAGTTTCGTTTAGTTGTATTTGTTAAAGACAATATTTTGATTTTATTAAATATATATGACAAAAACTTTAACAAAATAAAATAATTACACATGAACATTTTAGATCTACAAAAAATAAATTCTTTAAAAAGAAAGACGCTGTTAATAAATGCAGTTAGTATAAGTAAAAACGCTTACTATAAATATAATTGACTTTTTGGTTACTTCAATTGTCTTAAACCTTTCAGTATAAACTTTTTTGAGACATTACTAATTTTCGTTTACTAAAATCAATTCAATAAGTGTTTAGTTAGCTAAAAGGTTTTTAAAACTTCTGCAAAAATAATAATTTAAATATATTTGACGAGTGAATTTAACTCTTTTAATAAAAGCTTATAATCTTGTAACCCGATATATAAATAAACTATTTAGCTTTATAAAGAAGGCTTACAGTTTATTGTTCTCATTAACTAATTAGATTTAAGTTAAAGGAGTCAGAAATATCTATAATCCCTCTATCAACTTTTTTATGACATACATTTGTATTGCACAAATGTCGTAATAAACTAAGTTTTCACTTAGCTGTTTTCGGGAATCAAGAAAAAAAACCTAAAACTAAGCAAGTTATATAGTAAAAAGTTGTTAACAGTTTTTATTCTTCCGGTAGATCACTTTAGGCTGCTTAATATTTGTTAAAGAAAGCAGGAATAATTTTAAATTACTCTAGATATTACTGAAAGTTTTGAAACTTACACTAGATAATACCATTATAATTCTAAAATTTGAGAGTTGTGTACGATTCATTAGGCTAATGGATACGGTAGCTAAATAGTAATAAACTTTATCAACTTTAATTTTTCTGGACCAATTATCCTAAAATTATATACATGCGTTATAGCTACAAAATTTTATACAGCCTTGATTACTTGTTTTTTCCGAAAAGTCACATCAACAACAAAATTTTGTTTAAAATATCAAGTTTAAGATTTATTTAAGACAAAATATTTTTAGCTTTACTTTTTTCAATTCTATTTATGATTGGATATACCTAATATTTATACAAATAAATTATTATCCTGTTATTTTTAGTATATTTACTATATAACTTTTTTTCTGTTTAATATATAACTTAATTTAATATTTTAGAGGTAAAGAAGTTCGTATATGTGTAAGGTTTAATTCAGAATAACTATTAATTAAATTAGAGTTTATTTTATTTGAATAGTAGCTTAAATAACTTTATTTAAAGTTTAATAATAGTTTATCTAAACTAGACAACTAGATAAAGTATAAACTTACATTAAAACTTAAATTTAAAATAATTTTTATGCACAAAATAACAAACCTTAGAACGAAGATAGTTCATCTTCACTCAGAAGTGCAAAATATCAACCTGACCATCTTATATTGTCATGTAAAACTTTTTTTTATATTTCTGAAAAATTTAGATTATAGAAGTTATCTTTTACAAATATAAAGTAATCAATAATATTTAACTAATTACAAAATATGTAATTTGAAATTGCATTTTCATATCAAAAACTCAATTTATAGCTTCTAATCTTTGTACACTAAATCATTTTCAATACTAGGTTTTACTTGTAAAAATCTTTATTTTGTTTTTTTTTAGTTGTTTAATTCTATATAAAATTCAAAAATTTCAATAATCACGACAAAGTAGAATAGTAATACATTAAAATTTTCATGTGCTACACAATTTACTACAATGCATTTATTGAAAAAAAAAACTCAACAAAAAATAATTTACGACACAGTTTATTTAAATCATTTCGTACAAACAGAAACGCTTACTATAAATCTAATTTACTTCCACACACTATAGTTGTTTTAGAACTTTTAGAATAAATTATAGAAACACTAATAATATTTGCTTACTAAAAAAAAAAGCTTAAAAAATGCTTACTAATCTAAAACTGCTTTAAAAGAAAAGTATATGTCAATGACGTTTAAAACTTTTCTTCTTAAATGGAAGTTTATAATCTTGTAATACGATATGTATGCAAACAAACTAGTTTTATTAAACAAGCTTACAGTTAACTCAACGTGAAATTTATTTTTTCTATTCTTTCGAAAACAGCATTTTAAATTGATAATGAACTAAAACTGAACTCAAACTAAAATGTAGTTTAAGTCTTTTTGAAAGTTTAATTTAGTATTTGAAAAAGATGGTAAGAAAAAAACTTTAAATAACATTCTTAACTAATCTTTTAATCAAATGTAGTTGTATTGAAAATAAGATTAGATTAGTGGTTTTAATCTTATTATATATTTTTGTCCAGTTACAACTAAAGAAGTAACTATAGTTTGATACTACCGTGAGAACTTTGAAATTCATTTTAATGCATTTACAAAAAAAAATGCTTACAATATAGGCTTAAACAAATATTTAGTTCGACAAACACAAGTAAGCAAGGTATACAACAATAAGAAGTTAACCGCCGAATTCTACCGCGCTAAAGGGTTTATTGTTAAAACTGATTAGGTGAAATTGAATAAGTCTAGTTTTATCAATTATACAAACAACTTCCAATAGCGGTAAGTATAAAAACAAAAACTTTTAATCTTTGATACTTAAAGTAAAAGAGATAGTACATGATAGTTTTATTGTGACAATAGATAGTTTTTTAATGGCAAGTTTACTAGTGTCATTAAATATATCCATTTGAGTTTATTTTCTACACCTGAATAAATAAGGTTTTCGTATACGAAAACTAAAATGTTGCTTTCTTTTATCTAATGGGTATTAATAATTAAAAAAATAAAAAGAGTTGATATGTTCTAGTTTAACATGGATTATATTTAGTTTAGACTTTTTGCTATTAAATAGAACGTGATATAGTTTTATTTTTCTAATGCAGAAAAAAAGAGCATAGCTTTAAAAAGTACAAGAAGCCAGTAGACAAGAAGCCCTACGACAAAAAACCCTGCGACAAAAAGCCCTAGGGCAAAAACCCCGAGGACATCAATCCTGAAGAAAAGAAGTCGGAAGACAAGAAGGCCAAAAAGAACCATTATAGACATTTAAATGACTTTATAATTTATACTTAGGCTTTATGTAATATTTTATCTTTATTTTTGTATAGTGTGTAATTTTAGATGAAATAACTATTACAGTTTCTGTTTCTAAGATTTTTTGATCCGCGCTTTAAAGATTCGTTTATAAGTTTAAAGTTAAAAAATATTTTAGCAACATAAACAGTTTTAAACCAGGCTCTAACCACTAATTTGAACAGTTAAACTATAACTAAGTAATTAAATCAACGTTTTGTCTCATAATTTTAAAGCGTGTTGATTAATATGAAATTTTTTTGTAAAAACTCTATAAGCTTTGTCAATTCAATTTTCCAAACCATGTTATTTATTAGAAGGAGTTAAATTCTTTACAATGTATATATAAGATCTGAGGAATTTTTTGCTTTAAATATAAGATAGACGACATTTTTAAAGATTCTTGAATTATTTATTATTAATTTTTCATCATTTCAATTGATTAAAAATGATGCGGAAATTAAATTACTGAGACTTGATCTGGAGGCTAATGTCAAAGTATAATTGATTTGGGTTAGAGTTTATTTAGGTTTAGTAGATAGGGTGGATAATAACTTGATATGAGTTGGAGTTATCGAATGAGAAATGAAATGAAAAGTAATTGATATAGCGGGCTAGCAAGCGACCACTGACCATTTAAAACCAAGTAGTAAATCAATTATTTTATTTTGTTTGTTAAGATCCGGGTTTGTTCTTTTACAAACTTGGTATCGTTCTACTCTGCTTTTAAGTATATTTAAAATTACGTCAGGTTAAATTTGATACAACTTTGATGTTTTGAAACTTAAAAAAGCCCGAGAAATTCTAAAACTGATGTCAAAATTAATGCTATCAGCAACTTCTAAGAAATACCTAAAATCTTATAGACATTTTCTTTCAAGTTTTTTTCCTTTGTTTAGATAAATAAATCTCATTCAATAAACTACTTTAATTTTCAAAAATTCATTAGTATTTTAGGGCAATAGAGGATTTCTTTAACAGTTGAAAATTACAAAACCTCCATCGCAGAGATTTGTTTTTTTTATCTTTTGAATATATAATAAGGAGTCCAGATGGAACTGACAACAATATCTGTTTGTTGAAATATAACTGTTTTTAAGTTTTTTTACAAACGATTCTTTTTATAACAAAAAAAAATTAATGTTACTTTTAAATTAATTTTTGGTGTTTAACGGGTTTAACTATAAAGACTTATAAACCGTTTACTATTATAACCGTTTCATTTCACCATGTATTTTCATCAGAGGTCAGTTTTGGATTTTTGTAGTTAGTTTGAAATGATTCTACCTAGTTTCTATTTCGATTCATACGCATTGAACTGGTCATTTTAGATCTTGGATTAGATTTTATTTTACTTTCTTACTAAGTTTAAGGTTTTGCAATACTTATTTTAAATATATTAAAAAGTTTTTTTATCAGCAGCTTTTTTTTTTGATTAAGTTGCTAAATCTTCAATTATTGTACCTGATTAAAAACTAATTTATGTTTTGTACATATATCACTAAAAAAAAAAAAAAAACAAATTAGCAATATGGATAGTTTAAGTAACATGGAAATTTACGAATAATTCTTTTGAAGTTTCTAACAAGGTTGTATATAGACGAACAAATCTACTTCGCTCGTAAAAATAATTTTTAAATTTACAGTAAGTATTTTTGAACTTAAACTGAACAGAAAAATAAAGACAATTTGTAACTTTTACAGAAGATTTGAAACTAGATTTGTTAGAAAAAAAAAATGATTTGTTAGTAGTTAAAATATATAGAATAGTTAAATAACTAACGTGAATTATAATAGATTCAATTATTTCGGCCCTGAAAAAACTGAATTATTCTACATCTGGCCCCTTGGCTAATTTTTTTTTGCTTTCTCTATTAAATTTAGTGATTCTGGTAAAAGTATACTCTGTAAGTATCGTACATAACAACATTAATATCTTAGAAACTTTTGATTTAAATCTTATTTATTTCCTTTTTTTAAATGTATTTGGTTCAAAATTAAAATTAGTCCGTTAGGCAACGTATGAGCTCGCAAACAAAAGTCTTATTTAATTTTTGAGATTTAAATTTTCTTGTTTAAAAAACATTTTATTTAAAGACTACAGAGTTTTTTTTAGTTTCCGTAAATATAGTAAAAGTGTATTGCGATCAGGATAAATTTAAGGCAGTAGACGGCATACAAGAATAATCGTTTTTAAGATATATTTACTACAATGATACTTTAGCCAATAAAAACGATGAATTTTGTTTCAATATAATTGTTTTAATGTATCATTATGTTTTTAATATTTAAATGTTTGATAAGAACTACAGTACAATTGTCAATATGCACAGTGCACACTGTAGCGTATATCTTGCACAAAAATAAACTGTAAGTGAATATTTGTAATGTTAAAAAGAATATTGGCTTACTATTTTATGTATGATTTATAAAGTAGTGTAATTTGATAAAGTTATGAATACTTATTTAAGTGTTACTAATTAAAGCTAATTACTATCCTACCTCTTTAGATATAAAGTGCTTTATATTGTCGTTTTATTATTGTACCTGAATCTCTTTAAGCAGTGAAACATCGGTAGTACTACATAAACGTTTTTTCTGAACGCATTATCATTTTATAACCCTTCACGATTGTTTTAGCACTTTACCTTATCTAGCTAAAGACTTTTATAGTCTATTATATTATAAATTCATGTTAAAATCAGTACGTTTTTGTAAATTAAACTAGCATACAAAACACCTCAAACCAGATGTGTTTTGACTATTGACGTCACTAAAAACCGTGTAACTCGAGGGCACAAAATTGCACGAGCAGAAATTTTTGCACGAAGACCTTTTTGCACAGGTTATATTTTTTAGAATTTTATATATTTTCATTTTACCACACGGTTACCTCTGACCCTTATCGTCGCTCGGTAGTTTTTTTCATCAATAAAAATATTTTTTTGTTTTTTTTTAAACCAAAAACTCTTAACCCTAACCCTTACCCTCGGTCATCAACTTTTTTTTTGTTTTTTTACAATTTTCCTTCTGTATTTTTTATTTTTTTTATTCTAACTTTTTTTTCTGTTTTTTTACTCTTGTGCAAAACTGTAACTTGTGCAAAATTGACTCTTGGTGCAAAATCGTCTTCCTGCTAATTTGTTACATGTACTCCAAGTGTGTTTTGATTATTGACATCACTAAAAACCACACCACAATTTTAAAAGCAGAACATATAATATATTAGTATTTAAGCTTTAACCAACCAAGGTAATCTGAAACGCTTTGTAATTTTAATTTTTGGCAATTAATACTTGAATTGTTAATTATAATAATGTTACAATCAATGTGTTTTAATTTCAGTTATTAAATTGAGCATAAGACATTTAATGTACATTACTGGATGAACAAAAACAAAAGTTACTTTATTCTATTACATTTATAACTGTTTATTATAATATTATAAAGTAACCTTTGCTTACACCTAATAATAAATCGTCTAAAAATTAAAAACTTCTGCTTACTATTTAGAATGTTTATTCAAAGAAAATCCTTAAACATTAAAATTAAAAAGTGTTCTGGATATGCCTATATAATATATTATCATTAATTGTTAATTTATTTAAATTTCAGTTATTTATTTAGTTGAGAGAAAACAAATTTGTATGTTTTATGTAACAATTATTATGATATAAAACTTAATTGTTTTGTTGGTAATTACGAAGTTTTTTTTCAAACAAAATATTTAATTGATTATAAAGCTCACTTTAATTCAATTAAAAGTTTTAACAATGTTTTTAATTCATAACTTAAACTTTATTAATTTATAAAATTTAAGAAATATAGAACTAAATACTGACATCGGAAACGAAAAAAATGGTTTTTAACTTCAATACAACTAAACACACTTTGTAAAATTTAAACTAAATATTTTTTCTGAAAGTTTAAATTTTAGTGTCGTATTCAATAAACTCACTATTTTTACCAGTAAACACACAAACTAAAATAATTTTACTACCAACACAACAAGCACCTATTTTTTCACATTCTCCAAAGTTTTTTTCTTTTTTTCTCATACTGACAAACTTTGGTACATTGGTAACCAATGTAAACTTTCCACTTCTACTATCGAAAACTTCCCAGTTATATTTTTTCGATCCACCGATTGCAAACATTTTGTTGCCTAATGTAACTCATAATTGACGATATCTTGTTTTTATCATATCAGGCAAGTTAACCCATTTATCATCATGATGATCATACGCTTCTACTGATCTAAAAATATCTTTATCTTGACCACCTGACACAACAATTTTGCCTTCAAAAACTGTACAAGCTGCAAAGCTTCTTTTTTTGTTCATACTTTCTATGTAACGCCAACATCTTTGTGAAAAATTATACACCAAGCAAGACTTTTTTGAGTTCCAATGATGGCAACCGCCCAACACATAAAACTCTCTCATGAAACTGCAAATACAGAAGTAGGAACGTTCATCCGGAAATGATTTCAAAAAGTCAGAAAATTCTTTAGTATCCAATCTTTTAGACACCAAGTAGTCTTTAATGCCTGTTTCAGAAACTGCATAGTTCTTTGAAGTGGCCAGGAAATTGTTTTCATCCAATTTATCTTCCAATGGTCGATTTGCTTCCAGCTTTAATAATCTTAAACCCGAAAGATTGTTATCAAAAAAATAGTGACCATTTTGAAAAACGGAGTTATAAGCATCATTGTGATCGCAATGTCTGTTTTGGTACAATACAGAATACTTATTACAAAACATTTTGATTTTACCTGGAAACAAATATTTTTAATTAAGTTTTTGTCTTAATTTTTTTATTTTTTTGCATGCATTTACTTAATTATCAACTGTAATGATTAAAATTCTTTATGTAAGTATATTACTTATATATTAGTTAAGTTTTAAAAACCCGCATCAAGTATTTTAATAGGTCAATGTTTTAGCTATTTCTAAATCACTTGTAAAAAACGTTTGGTGACAAACAAAGGTTTGTTAGCTATTATTATGTGTTCAAATTAAATTAAAATTGTGTAAAAATGTGTTCAATTAAAAAATAAAGACATTTGAATAAACCTACAGTTTTTTTAACTACAAGCATTAAACAATAGATAACTACTTAAGGTAAAAAGATTCCGGTAAAAACCTTTTTTGAAATTTTTCTAGATTAATATAAAATAGTAATTTATAAAAAAGTAAGCATTTTAAATTTTAAAACAAAACAGAATGTTAAAAACAATCAAAGAAACACTTTAGTAAATAAAATAACTAAAGATACTTTTAAAAAATAAAAAAAGTTTATGGTCAAACTCTCTTTGTTTACATAATTTAGGTTTATTTAAGAATATTGAGATTGCGTCGAACCAAACTAAATTGATTTAGTTTGTACAATTGTTAATAAACTTAAATCGTGATAAATCATAGTTTTTTGCACAATCGACGTTATTAATGAGATGTTCTACTATTGAAGATCTTTTTGTAGCATTTATAACAGCTTTCGTTTTATTAATGGTTTTTACCTTATTAAAATTTAATATACATTTGAGTATATGTTCATTTAGTCTCGTTTTTAGATGCCTAGATGTTTTCCCAATACAACTTTTTTAGCAGAATTAATTAACTTTGTAAAAGTTACAACTTTTATCAAGGTAGGATACTGATTCTTTGAATTCTCAAAGAACTGATTTTCAAACAATTACATACTACTCTAGGTTTTACATAGTGATAAGTCTACTGTGTTATTTATTGCCCTTTCTCTGAAAAAAAAACGTGATACGTTACCTAAATATGGTAGTTTAAGAACAGCAGGAAATTTCTCCGGTCTAGCAGTTAGGTTACAAGTTTGTAGTTGTTGTTTATTGAGTTTGATTTAACGATATGCTAGATGTCAGGGATGTTCTGCAAAAAATACTATTCGATTTAAGCGGATGTTTATATTTATAATTTTTTCTATGCTTTGTAAGTGCTTAGATGCACAATCTTATTTGCTGACGAGCTAAATATTTTTATTTTTAAGTGCAAAATATATAATGCAATATGTTTTATAGAAAATGTTGCTACTTACATAAGTCGTCAGGGAACGCATTATTTTGATGCACAGTTGAAATTTGTTAATTCGCCGTAAAGAGCGCTAATATTATTTTCTTAAGTATAGATACGTGAATAAAGAAACATCTGTTAATGTGAAGGCAGAATAACCATACTCGTTATCATCTGAATTTTTGTTGCTATAACTAACTTTGTAATTTGTTTACTACTACCTGCTGATTGTTTTGATCTGCTGATTGTAAAAAAATATATATTATTATTTTTAATTCAAAATTTTATTAAAATTTAAAAACAATTGTTTATAGTTAATTTCCATTTTTTCTAACTCGTAAAACCGAAAAATCCTAGTTTTCATTATTCGTTTCAAGTTAAAGTATAAATTATGTTAAAATTTTTCCTATACAGTGAAAAAAATATTTTTTAACTCCCTTCGTAGTCGCTCAAAAAAGAAATTGATGCGTTTCTATATTCGTGAACGTCGTTTGATGCAAAAAAATATTTATCGATTAATATGCACACCTTTTAATCACACCCAATACCTTGCTACTGCTTAAAAATAAGTATTTAGTTTATAAGTATGATAATAGACAATAAAAAGATGTTAATGTTCTATGTAAACAAGTTAACTTAATTAAACTTTGAATTTGAAGTTTAGAGAAGAACGAGCAGTTTGAAACAATTCCTGCACATTACAAACCACCGTAAAAGAAGCAGGTGGAAGAAATAAGCCGGTAAGAAGCAGCCAGAGGATAAAAAGCCTAAAGACAAGAATCCGAGGACAAGTAGCCAAAGGACAAGAAGCCGGAAGACCAGAAATCCAATAAGAGCGGTATAAGACAACTCAATGACACTAACTTATACTTGATTTTTATTTTATATTTCAACTTAATTTTTGTAAATTGTGTAATTTTTGATAGTATAACTAATGCAGCTTCTGTTTCTTACTTTTTTTTTGGTCAAAGCCTTTAACAATTGTGTAAAAGTTTAGAGTTAAGTAGGATTTTAACGATTGAAACCGTTTTTAACAAAGCTTAACCTATATTAAAAAATACAAATTAAATAGTGTAATGAAATAAACATATAATTTTATAATTTTAAAGCATTTGAATAAATATTGGATTTTCTGTAAAAATAAACATTTTCTAAGCTTTTCCAAAACAATGTTATTTATTGAAGGAAGTTAATTTTCTAAATTGATTACATAACAAACAAGAAAATTTTTTGTTTTAATATAGAATAAACACTAAATTAAAATTTTCAGCATTCGACCGTATTTGGTAAAGGCAATGTGCTTTAGCATATTTTATCACAAAAACTGTTAAATTTTAACAGCTAAAGTGAAAAAGTTTTACCAATATTACTTGTGTAAAACAAATACAATCGTGCATTTCTCTAGCAAATTGTTTGAATTGTGCTTTTAGATTAATAAGTACATTTTTATGCTCGACAACAGGTAGTTTTATACTGACGTTACTTATTTCTGATTATAAAACAAAATAAAATTTCCGATAACAAGTCTTCGTCCTTTCATGTATTTTCTACGTCTGATAAACAAAATAACTAATTTTTTATAGTAAAATCTTACAGGTAAATTATTAGTACAAACAACAAAATTGATTCGCTTCTGATAGAAGGCTTTGGTACCCTGATATTTACTGGTTTCAATTACATATGACCAAAGAATAATTATTTGTCAAGACCTGCCCGCAAAAATCGTGTTCACTAAAAATCACTTAGATTAACATAAATATGTTAAAAATATTAAGAACGTTTTAAAAGCTTAAGGATTTAATAAATTATTTCTATTTTAAATTTAAAAAGTTCTTGAGTCTATTTTTTAAATATTACTTATTTAACACTAGCTAAAGTGTTGACTTTTTTGTTTTATTTTACAATATATAAATATATTTATAAAATATATTGCCTTAAAACTAGTACTTAAGCGTTGATGGTATATTCTTCTCAAATAAATTCTTTAAGAGTAATGTTTGCTAAAATAATCTTTAAAAACACAAAGATTGTAAAATTAATGTTAAAAACCACCAGATTAACTCGTTTAGGTACTTAGACTGTACTTGTTTGCACAAAATAAATTTTTGTTCTAGTTTTATTAAGCTGTTACTTTTAGCTGTTTTCTATCCAAATAGATAAATCATTTTACTTTTTAATACAATTGAAATTTAATTAATATTTAATTAAGTTTTAGGAACCGTAACTACAACGACTTTAAATTGTTTTCAATTTAAAAAAATATAATTTTATAATATTTTTAAGACATGGTTTTAGTGTGTATAAAATATTTTATAGTAAATTTTTAAGTTAATTTATTTGTATCACGTTGCGAAGCCCTTCAAAATGCTTTTAATTTTCTCTCTATTTATTTTATGAGAATTTCTTCGTTAGCAATTTTTATTTAATTTTAATTTTTTAAATAAATATCGGCCATTTCCGACAACTTTGTATGAAAAAGAATTCCGTGTTAAAAATAACTGCTATTAATAACATTAGCTCTTATTAACATAAAATTTAATACGTATCAGGTTTGAATTTACACATACATTTATAGGGGCTTATGTGCTGTTTCATCACATACTTAGTAGGTATAAGTATTTTATTGTTCGAAAATAATCTCCTCTTTTTATATAGAAACTTTCTTCTCATACAATCTGTCTGACAGCTTAGTAACAAGCTTAGTAATATAATTAGTAACTAATGCTACAATCGTCAGTCTTAATTAGCAGTTTGATTAAATTTACTAATCGTCAAGTGATTATGATTATTTTCTTATGTATAACCTATATCAAATTATTAAAAAAAAAATAAATTGAATTAAATAGTATAAATTTTACTACAAATTGAATAAAGTACGTAAAGAAAATCTCAATTGTTTTGTTTATTAAATTTAAGTTCTAAAAATGAATTATAAGTATTTCGGATGCAAATATTAACCAGCACTTTACAGCGGTTTAAGAGCTAGGCACGAGTAAAATTTATTTCGTACCTCGTAGACTTTTTAAAAACTCATAATATACTATATTTTCATTCTTCGATACTACATAATACAAACGACCTAGTTTTTTAAGAGTTGATATAAATAAAATATCTAAATAAATCACTTCATTAAACCATAATGCTTTTTAAAAATAGTCCTCTAAGAATACAATTGAAAAAATTAGTTTATAGTGAACACTTTTTTTTTCAAACAAAATAATTTTATAAATATACAAAATTAGATTTTTAAGTTATTTTTACTGTTTCTTTAGTGGCTGAACAATAAGTTTGATGTCCGATTTTAAAATCTATGCTTTATGTCAAAATTTTATTTTATAACCATGCACAGTAAAAAAACTTCTAAAACACACTTACACACTTATCAATTTAGTATACACCTTACTGCAAACTAACGATATTTTG
The DNA here is from genome assembly GCF_965202585.1 of Thalia democratica. Taxonomy (NCBI): domain Eukaryota; kingdom Metazoa; phylum Chordata; class Thaliacea; order Salpida; family Salpidae; genus Thalia; species Thalia democratica. The sequence goes on from NC_139165.1 coordinate 83,243,289, forward strand.
AAAAAAAATCAAGATTTGCAAAAACCTTAAACAAACCGGAGTTGTGTTATACTTGACATAATTTTAGTTTTTCTTCTTCTTTTACTCAATTTTTTTAATTCATATAGTATCAGCAGAATACACAAAGCAAAGTTTAGAACATTAGATATTTATTAAATATCAACCACCGATCATGCTTTTCATGTTTTAAATTAGCATGTTACATCATACAATCATGTCCTGACCAGGTGATGTTATGTAAGAAAGAAGTATAAAAACAGCCGAGCGAACGAGAAAGTAGATCAATTGGATTTCGACGTTAGTAAGAAGCATCACTACGCCAGTTTCCAGTCCGAAGCGACAGTCGCCATTTTGAAATAACAACGTCAATCGAAGTTCTCAAATCTTGTCTAAAACTTATTACGTTACAATTGTTGGTTGTGACCGCACAAGCACTTCAACTTAATCATTCACAGCGTGTTTTGAGTGATTCTAATTTAGTTACTTAGACGAGGCGCATAGCTCAATTGAGGTTTGCGTGTCTTTAATTTTTTATTTAATAATTTACAAATATTGGGGCGTCAAACTCGACTTGAGTTTGTAACGTGCCTTAGAACTATAGCACAGTTGTACCAATGAGGTCTTTTATTTTAAAAACTTTTATTTAGATTAAATTTATAAATTACCGTGTTTTCGTGTTGGGTTTTATAAATCAAAAAAGTTTTATTTATTTGGTCAAGGTTTAAACAATAAAATAAATAACTTTGATAAATTTTTGTGCATCATATTTATTGTATGGTTAAATCAGATCTTAAAATTAATTAAAAATTTTTATTAGTAAATTTCGTTAAGAAAAAAAATATTTTTTTTTTATTTTAATTTATTTAGTTTCTAAAGTTGATGAAGGAAAAATAAAGAAAATTTGAAACTTTAAAATCAAATTTTTTAAACTAGTATAAAAAGTAATTTGAATTTGTAGACACTAAAAAAGTCAAAGAATAATTGCCAGCCTACTATGTGATATGAAAAATTCAATATATTTTTTAACACGATAAAAAAAATTTACTTAAATTATATGTTGTACTTGTAAATTAAGCTTTATAAAGTATATCTAATCAAATTTATTATATAAAAATTCCTTGTTTTATTATTATCATCTTAGAGTTTTCAAAACTTAATATTCCTTTATTTATTCTATTGCATAAACAGCTTTACTAATCAAAACATTTTGCAAAACTAAACTATTGGTATAATCCATGATTTATAAAGTTACAATGTCAGTACCTTAAAATAGTTTTATGTCTTAGTTTTAAATCAACTATTTAAAGTGTTTTTTTGTTACTACTAATTAAATTTATTATGTTTATAATTAGAAATTCTTTATTTGTTTAATATATAAATTTTCTTACTAGAAAAGTTCAATCAATATTTTGTTTTTTAAATTTTATTACAAAATTACGATATTGTTTTTTACTAAGCATGCTAAAGATTTGATACAATAATATAAATCAATTAAAAAGTAAAAGCTTAGATAAAACAATATAAAAAAAAAACTGGTTTTGAAAACATTTTTAGAATATATATATTTCTAGCAATAAAGTTTTTATACTAAATAAAATTAATTGTGAAAACTTTCTGTTTTGCATTATAAATTGTTACTAGGTCAATTAGATTATTTATTTTAGAGCAAAAAATATTAACGTATTTTTGAGACTTACAAACAAACTTTTGTTATATAAGAATATTTAAATAGTATATTGGAAACGGACAATTCAATGACGTCAATAACATAATACAACAAAGCTCTTATAAATCTGCAAGGAAAAAATAATAATGAAACGTTTGTATAAATGAGTAGAAATAACTCCCAAAATCCTTCTGAAGAAGATTATCAGGATGATATTTTTAAATAAACCCTGTCATTTAATAGAACTTAATTTAGATTTTTATTATTTTAGCCAATGGTAAATTATATCTTAAGATTAGATAAGAAATATTACATAATAAACTTAAATACAAAAGATAAGTGTCGAAAACTTATTAATTTGATTTTTTCATATTTCTTTTAAAATATGTTGTGTATAGAGCAAAATTAATTTAAATTTTTTATAAAAATTTAAAGTTTTAAAAATTTAAAACTGCAAAAATAATTTTACACGATTCATAATAAACACTTCTTTAATATTTTTACTGATCTCTTTAATAAGTTATTACTTCACAGATTTCCAAAAACATTAAAACTTTAGATTATTTAGCAATCATTATATATGAATTTAGAATATAAGTTATTAGATTAATTTATACAACTCAAAAAATGAGGTAAAAAAGTAATAATATTATGCTAAGTTAATTCTAAAATAAAAAACTATATAAGAAATACTTTTTACGTGACATATTAAAACAATATGATTTAAATAAATCAATGATTGAACTAACTTATTTTAATTATTTTAATTACTCTATTAAAATTTGTTTGGTTTTGCATAAAATCCTGAAAAAATAAACGTAAATAAACAAGTAAAATAGGTTAGAAACGATCGGGCTTGAAACGATCAGGCTAGAAGTAATCAGGTTAGAAATGATCGGGTTAGAAATGATCGGGTTAGAAGTGATCGGGTTAGAAGTGATCGGGTTAGAAGTGATCGGGTTAGAAGTGATCGGGTTAGAAATGATCGGGTTAGAAGTGATCGGGTTAGATGTGATTAGGTTAGAAGTGATCCGGTTAGAAATGATCGTGTTAGAAATGATCGGGTTAGTAGTGATCCGGTTAGAAATGACAGCGGGTTAGAAATGATCGGCTCCCATACTATGGTGGGTTAAAATACATACAATAATTATTTCTAAAGTTTAAATTAACTTAAATTCCTGTAACACTCACTTATACTAATCAAAATTAAAGAAAGTAATTATGGTAAACTGTTTTAAACATAAAAACTTATTTCACATATAAACAGCTTAAATATACACTTTAGGTCATTTATCAATACTTCTTATTAAGTATGAACGGTGTTATTTTAAACTTAAAAGTGTTTTTCGTTTCAAAAAATCTATATTTAATTTATAGGAAGCAAATTATTGAATATTAAAAAATCTGTAATGTGCTAATTTCAATTAGAGTAATTAAGATATTACAAAGTACATATATAACATCCCTTGTCAAATTACCCTAAGCGAAATGTTTTATTTTGAATCCGATATCTACCTTTGTCAATCTACGATGTCTGTGACTTTCTTAAATAAGAGACAAGTCAAAAATGAAGTTTTCCCGAGTAAATAGTGTGTTGTTTATATAAAAATTGCTTTTTTTTTCATTATTTGCCAACAAGTAATTGACATCAACATTATCAGACAAAACACTAAAATTTACACTTTATCATACTTAAGGAAAAGTTTTAAGATGCGTTTTGGACATAAAGCCGCAAATTTGGCACTTTTTAAAAATGAAAGACTTAGTAAAACATTTTAAAGGTTTTATTCAATTTTCCAACAAGTATTGGTTTTAGAATTTGCATTCATGGTAAATCTGTTTTGGCATATTTTTTAATCGCAACCATTCTATTTGATCTATAATCAATTTGATTTTGTTATTTTACCTTCTACAACTTGATGTTTTTTGATTTGATTTTTTATGTAACACTAAACGGTAATTAATATTTAGCTTTTGTGAGTTTTTATGTGAATTGCTTGTATAGTACTTTTAAACTAAATTTAAACTTACTTATAAAAATCAGCAAGCGTTTCAAATAGTTGAAACTTGTTTTTCAAGTCTTTGTTAATTAAACCCAAATTCCAAATCTATTTGAAAATAACAGATGTGTTCTGTAACCGCTCTGTTAATGGTCAAAATTTTATATTTATTTAGTTTTATAATTTAAAACTTAATAAAAGGTTAAATTAATAGCTTATACTTTATAAAAAGTCAGAACAATTAAACTAAAAATAATAACAATAACAAAAATATTAGACTAAATTTAAAGATTATAAAAAAGTTTATCGTAGTTTTTAGATATACATTATACACTTTAAAAAACTTTGACTGTTATAAAAAAATGTTTTTAAAATGCGAATAATTAGTAGAATTTTATATTGTAATGTATATGCAATGCACTCTTGTTAATGGGCATTTTCAAGAATATCAAAATGAAACTGATAAACTAATCAACAAACAGCATTAAATGTAAATCATTGTAAAATAACAATTATGAACGAGTGTGAAGTTAGCTTGAATATTTTTTTTAAAAGTCCAAACTTTGGATTTAATTATTTTCTTTATCTTATTAGCTAATTAAAAACTTTTTTTTTATTATAGAAACGGTCCTTTGTCTTTAAACTAAAAAAATTCTATTGGATTGCGATTTGGTTTTTTGAGTGGTGCCTTTTAGAAAAATTGAGTTATTTAAGAAAAAAAATTATTTTATGAGTTTGAATAAAAAAAATATTGTAAAATTTTTTTTTTAATCTTCTTAATAATATGTGTATAAACAACTAAAATATTTTTTACTAAATGTCAATATTTTGCACAATTTGACCTTAATTGGTTTTTTTTATAAATTTTATGAATTATAAACTCAAACTCATAAAAAAAAATTCATAAAAAAAACCAGTTAAGGCCAAATTGTACAAAATATTGACAGTTATTAAAGAAAAAATTATAGTCATTTATACACATATTATTAAGAAGATTAAATAAAAATTATAAGTTGTTTTCTACTCAAACTCATAAAATAAAAAAAAAATAAAAAACCCAATTTTTTCTAAAAGGCCCCACTCAAAAAACCAAATCCCAATCCAATGGAGTTTTTTAGTTTAAAAACAAAGGACTATTCTTTAGAAAAAAATAAATAATTAGCTTTTAAGATTAGAAAAATAACTAAACACTAAGTTTGGACATTAAAAAAATTATTCAAGCTAACTTCACACTCATAAAATAACAATAACAAGTTTACTAATGTTGTAGAGTCTTAATGTTAATTTGTCAACCAGCTTTGAGATTTGATTTGAGCAAATTGTTTTGGAATCCAATCTGTATTGATTGTTGACCATCAAACAGTGGTGTTGAGTCTTACTGTTAGTTTATCAACCAGTTTTGAGATTGGTTTTGAACAGTTTGTTTTAGAATTCAATTTGTATTGATTACTGACCTCTAAACAGTGTTGTTGAGTCTTAATTTAAATTTGTCAACCAGCTTTGAGATTTTTTATGAGCAGTTAGTTTTTGAATTCATTTTGTATTGATTACTGGCCTCTAAACAGTGTTGTTGAGTTTTAATTTAAATTTGTCAACCAGCTTTGAAATTGGTTTTGACCAGTTTTTTTGGAATTCATTTTGTATTGGTTACTGACCTCTAAACAGTGTTGTTGAGTCTTAATATTAATTTATCAACCAGTTTTGAGATTGGTTTTGAACAGTTTGTTTTGGAATTCAATCTGTGTTGATAATAAACCTTCAACAAGTGCAGGGTTACCAAAAAACTTGGCTACATGGAAAACCCTGGAATTTGACAATTTAGGCTAAAACCCTGGAGTTTGATAAATTTGAAAAAAAAACCTGAAAAATCTGGAACTTTAAACACTATTTACATGCTAAGTAGAAAAATTTTGATTTGACAAAAAATTGTTACCTTAAATATATAAAGTTCTGTCAGCATCAACATATTTTTTATAAAAAAGCACATTTGAAGTAGCTTTACCATATCTTTTTAATTTTTTTACACTGTTTAAGACAAATTTAAGCTTAAAATCAATTTTTAACTAAAAGAAGACCAAGTACAAAATTTGTACTTGTAAAAATCTAAAGGAATTTTTGAAATCTGGAAAAAAACTTTTCCAAAATTATTTGCAAATCCTGACCAGTGGTGTTGAATCTTACTGTGAATTTGTCAACTAGTTTTGATATTAGTTCTTATCAGGTTATTTCTACGCTGGTAAGGAAATTTAATCTGGATTTCCTTGTTCTTTTAACTTCAGTTCAGTCAAAATGACAGATATAGATTATTTAACAAAGTGATCCAAAGTTTTAAGATATAAAAAAATAATTAAGGAAGTTATTTGAATGTTAAATAAAAAAATTTGTTGAATTTTAATAGTTTTTTGTTACAGTGCGTAACAACCAACATAGTTTTGAAGATTATTTATTATTAGTCAAGTTATTTATAAATTATAAAATTTCAGATCATAAAAAGTATTATAACTTAGTTTATTAACTTGTTCTCATAAGCATGTTTAGTATCAAAATATTAAGTTTCTACATGGTTTACTTTCCTTAATTTGAATAATGAAATACTTAATTGGAAGATTAAACAAAAGTTTGTTGATGTCATTCGTTGTACTTTAAAACTATTTTGATAGTTTTAAATGTTAAAAAGAATATTGTTGTTTTAATGTAATAACTAAGAAAATGTTATGTTGTAATTTATTTGTAGTTTATACAGAATACACCCTTGTTTAAAGAGCATTTACATGAAAATCAAAATAAAACTGAAAGACCAATCAACAAACAACTTGTAATATTAATTGAAATTTATATCAAATTAACACTTAAAAGGTGTGTTTCTTGATATTTTTATTCATTGAGTTGATTGGTTTTGAGCAGTTTGTTTTGAAGTTCAATCTGTATTGACTACTGACCAGACATGTTAAAAAGCTCTGCTTTGTTTACTCAAGCGTGAAATTACTAACTTAAAACAAACCAAAAATAAAACACTTCATTGCTGAATTACCATAGTAACTTTTAGCATTTTAACATCTCTGCTACTGACCTTCAGCCAGATGTGTTGAGTCTTACCGTGAATTTATCAACCATTTTTAATATTGTTTCTAATCAGATTATCTCTACATCTATATTGTTTTTTGGAAATCTAGTCTGGAATTATTTGTTGTTTTGACTTCAGTTCATTCTCAGCTCGGTTTTGCTACACATTTTAGTGCAGGGTTTCCCAAACTTTTTTTCAAATGGTCCCTTTAAAAAAATAAAAAAGCTATGGCTACTTTTAACAAGATAACTCAAAAACTTACCATTATAAGCACTTAAGACTTATTTTTTGCTCTTCATTAACAACTCAAGAATATCTAGTGTAAACTTCAAAACTACCTTTAAAAACACCTAAGACCTTTTTTCTTTGTATTTGCTCTTCAACAACAAATCTAAAATACCTAGTGTTGGTTTCAAATTATAACATCATAATCCCCCTGTGGCTCTTTTGCTGCTCATGGCCTGCTGAATATCTGTCAATGCCCCCTAAGGTTCCACTTGGCCCACTTTAGGAAACTTTGTTTTAGAGATTGGACATAAACAACAATTTAACCACTTGTATTTACTTAACTGCAAATTGATTAGGGTTTATGTTAAGTTAAGTTATTGTTGTGTTGCTGACTTTTATATTTGTTTAACTGCCAATTTTCGTAATATTTTTTAATAATTTTTACTAATTTCCATGCTAAATTGAATAAAATTGATATTAAATATATTCTTGTTGTTTAGTTTATGTTTAAATGTTTGCAAATATTTTATATTTAAATTTAAATATAGAAAACGGACCTCAAGTATAATTCCGTCCTCTAGCCTAGATTTAGCTGAGCTACCTAGCAGAAATTCTTCACAAACGTAATAAAGTGACCATCAATGCTAAGGGTAATCCTAACAATTTCAATGTTAAATATTGTTTGATAAAAGTGTTTGTGTCTAATTCAATGACCGAAAGTTTTTGTTTAAACTTCAGGTTTTCAGACAAGAATTTGTTTATTTTTCCGACCAATATAAAGCTTATTGTAATGTTTGTATTATTTTGTGTAAATTACACTAGTGTGAACTTCGCTCGAATGGTTTTTTATGTAATTATTTTTTTAACTAAACTTTAAAACCAATTATTTTCAAATTGTTTAATGCTAACTTGGAACTTGTTTTTTATTCTAAAGAACGTTATTTTTCTTTGATTTCCACAATAATTTCCATCGAAATTGGGTTTGAATTTTGTAGTGGGGCATTTAAAAATTTTGAGTTTTTTTCTACATTTTTAATTTTACGAGTTTTTCTTCAAAAATAATAAACATTTTTTTAAATTTATTTTTTTAACATACTTAAAAAACTAAGTTTAAAATTGAATTTAGTATATTTTTTTTATACCATAAGCCTAAATAATTCTTAGAAAGTTCCAACTTTGTAGGATTTTAAGTTTACAGAATTTTATGCAAACATAATTTTTTTTAGTAATTGTTATTTAACAGACTTGTATAGCTAAGTTTCATAATGTAATTTTATTTTTCTCCCAATTAATTATTGTTTTTTAAATATATGACCCATACAAGTTTTACTTAAACTCATTGAACTTTAGCAAAAAATCCCTTAAATAGCTTTGCTAAAAATTTATGTAAATCTTGTATGGGTCGTATATCTAAAAGACAATAATTAATTGGGAAAAATATAATTACATCATGAAACTTAACTATACAAGTCTTTTAAAAACAAAATAAATAAAAATATTTATTTTTGCATAAAAGTCTGCAAACCTAAAAATTGAAAATCGTGCAAAATGGAATTTTCCGAAAAAAAAAATTTAGGCTGACGGTATTAAAAAAAGTAAATTGCATAATAACAAGTTTAAACTTAGTTTAATAAGTATGTTTAAAAGAAAATTAAAAAAAAGTTATCCATTTCGGAGAAAAACTTGTAAAATTAGAAAAATAGATAAAGTCTCAAAAGTTTAAAAGGGCCCCACTACAAAAGTCAAATCCCAATTTGATGAAAATTAATGTGAAAAACAAAGCAAAAGAACGTTTATTAGAATAAAAAAACGTTCCAAGTTAGCATTAAGGAATTTGATAATAATATGTTTTAAAATTTGGTTTAGATAAAAATTAAAAAAAAATCCATTCAAGCCAAGTATTCGCTAATAAAATTACGTTTTGTTCAAAATAAACTTTGGCTGAAATTGTTTTACAGAAGTGCTCAAAAAAATATCAGTAAACTCGTTTAAATACTAGAATGATAAATGTAATTTAAATTAGCAGTTTACGACGGAAGTAGTAACCTTTTAACAGAAACAAAATGCAAAGCATTAACAACAAAGTGTGGTAAGAAGTAATTAAAAACAATAACATTTAAGAGTAAAGAAACTTATACATTGGAGCATGTACAAGTAAAATTTATGAAATTCAGTGTCAAATCAGTATAATACTAGAATTAAACTTACTTAAATAACCATAGATATTTACAAGAATTTTATTATAATTTACTACTTGGAAAATTATATAACATTCAAACAATTTTAGAAATAAACTGAACTTTTTGGCTAATAAATAATGGCTATGAACTTATCAAAATAGGTCTTTTAAAACCATCAGAACAATTAATAAACAAAAAAGATGTGAACCATAAACGAAAATTACTGGCTGAAGACAAATCTAATAGGTTTGAAAAATGTTTTAGAGGTTCAGTAAAGCACGACTTCGTCGAGCTTTGCAAAGAAATATGCTCTAAAGATTTGGATGTAAAACATTTACAATCTAATAAAGATGTACAAGGTAAAATGTTTATAAGTTTTAGCTTTGCGTTTAAAATTGTAGTAAAATAGTTGTTATTTTTTATATTTGTCAAAATAATTATAGTTTTGCTAAATTGGTTTATTTAGTCTTGAGTTTATTTAAAACTGTAGATTTTTTTTATCAAAACTTTAAAAAACAAACCGTTTTTATAAAGAAACCGAACATTTTTGCTTTCTTTTTTGCATAAAGTTATTCTTTAAAAAAGTACCAATCACAAATTTTGTCGGCTTTAAACTTATTTGATTATCATTTCAACTTAAATTTGTTTAAAAAGTATATACTAAAAGTTTATATTTATTTTGTAAATACTCAAATTTGTAGAATAATAGTATAATTTTAGTTTCAGTTTCTTTTACTTACAAAAATTATTCTTAAATGTTTTTAGATGAAGCTATGCAAAACAATAATCATCTAGCTTTGATTTTTAAAAGGAATAAAGCTTTGCTCAAAGAAGATGTAATCTTTGAAAAAAACTTTTTTTTTGAAGAAAAAGTATCTGTTAAAAATGTCACTTTATTATACACCCTTGCAAAAGTCTTCAATTTATCTCGTCTTGAAGAAACAACGTTACCCTACATACAACGTTGCTTTTCAATGGTAGTAGAAACTCAAAGCTTCATGGAGTTAAAACTTGAACTAGTTGCAAAAATACTTTCAAGTTCAGAAATAAGCATTCACTCTGAAGTTGAAGTATATAATGCTGTCATTAATTGGTTAAAGTACAAAGTTAAAGACCGCAGGAAGTATGCAAAACAACTGTTACTAGCAGTTCGTCTTCCTTTACTTTCGGATTGCGCTCTAAACTGTGTTGTAAATAGTTCTTCATCATTCATTCAAAATAATGAATTCGCTCATGAACTAAAAGAAATAGTAGCAAATACGGATTACTCTTTCAAAAACAAACAAAGCGTATACTACAAAACTAGATATTGTAGCCAGGAAAAGTTTCACACGTTGATTTTCTGTGGCTTTGAAGAAACTTGTTTTAAAGCAACAAATGATGTTAACAAAACCAAAAGAAACAACTTGAATAGTATAAAATTTATTCCAACATTGTATAAGATGCTTTACTATTCTAAATCAGTTTGCATAAAAGGCGAAGTCTACTTGCTAGATGTAGTTGATCATAAACATGATATTATAACCTCTGTAGAAAAATATTCACCGTGGAAAAAAACCTAGACTAAATTTGCTAGTATGGTGGATGATCGTAGATGCTATACAGCTTGCGCATACATGGACAGCATATTTGTGATCGGTGGTATGCTAATGTTAGATTCGTGGATAACTCTCAACTCCTGCTTGCAGTTCAATACTACGAGCAAAAAATGGAAAGAAGTCTCAAGAATGAAGGAGGCAAGAGAAGGATTAGTTAGCGCTGTATTTGAAGGAAGAATAATCTTGTCTGGAGGTCAGGACATTAGATACAGAGCCTTGAATACTGTAGAAGCGTATGACGTGATATCTGACAAATGGTCGTCAATGCCTAACTTGGTTAAAAGTATACGTCATCAAAAACTTTTAGCAGTTAAAAACAAACTGTATGTTGTTAGAAGAGGTGGCAACGACTGCGAAGTATTTGACACGATAAGTAGAAAATTTGTTGTTTTTAAACAAGAATTTAACTATGACCATTTCTATCAAGTTGTTTCAATTCAGAATAAAATTATGATTTTCTACACAGGAATCTCTTCAATCATTTTTTATGATGTTGAAGAAAAAGAATGGTCTGAACAACCGTTTGACGCTACCAAGGAACTGAACGGTTTTTCGACTGTAAAAATACCTTGGTATTAATATTCTTTGAAACAAAACATTCTTGTTATACTAGACTTTTAATTAAAACAGTTATAACTCTACAAAACAGTTCTGGATTTAAAACAATTATTCTTTAAAGATAGTTTACACAAAAGTTAAACTTAATAAAAAACTTTTCTATTATATGAAACCATGAAAAAACCTACTGTTAATAAATTAGTCGCAGGAATCGTTTTCATCTACTTAGTTTTGCAAACTATTGTGCTATTTTACGTGTTTATTTTTGCTTGCTCTGTGTTTTGTAATAAACTTGAGGTTATGGTTTTTTTTTGTGTCGAAAGAGTATTTTAAAATGAAAAGAAATCTAAAACTTTCTTTAAACTATGTGAAATAGTTTTATTTTTAATAAAAAATATGTAGTTTAGTAACTTGATCAACAATTTCAAAAAAAAAACGAATTAATTTGTCTTAGGGTAAAAAATGTATTAAATAAAATAATTTTTCATGTTCAAAGCCAAACTTATAAGTTTGTATACACTAGTGAACAATAGATGATATGTACAGTTTTTGTTTAGTATAAGCATGTAAATTATTTAAATATTATATACCAGTGCACTTGTATAATATGAATTAAATGCAGCTGGTTTATTTTGTTAAAATTCACTAAATTTAAATTTTGTATAAGAGTCTGAGATAAGTTTTTAAATTGTTCACTTCATTGGCGTTAGATGCGGCTTCTTCTTATCTCTCCCTTCTGCACTCCTTGAGCCGTATGCTTGCCTCTCCGTTGACTTCCTCCTATTAACCCGTTTTGATCTTGTAACGTTTGATATAATGAATAACAGTGGTGTATTATGGTATTTTGTCAGGGATTCGAAATTTACTTTTATCTAAAAATCCCCTAACTTAAGACTTTTGTATTTAGCTATAAAAAGCGTTTTTGTAAGTGATATCATTGGAATAAATCAATTAAATGAAATAAGATCGAAGTTAATGTTCTACAAAATACCTATATTTTACAAAATTATACAATTAAAAAAATTTCAAACTTCTTTAGAATTACTTATACTTGCAAAAATATAAAATTACTCAATAAAAATAGTTTTTACTACTTACAGTAAAATTAATAGATATAAAAATGAATATATTCATAAAACGACAATATCTGTTTTATTTACAAAAAATACCAATTTCTAAAATTTACAATACTACATAAATGTTAGCACCTCATTGCACATTATATATTACACAAAATTATATTTTAGTAAAATTTTATAAATAGAATAGATTGCTTGTTTATTTAATGTAAATTAGGTATTAATTCTAGAAAATCAAATCTGAATTAAACCAAAGTTAAACCAAGATGAACTTAGCTTATTGCTTTTCAAAATTTTTAATTAAATACAAATGAAAAACTGTGAAAAAAGAAACATTAAAAGTAAAATGTATAACACAAGACATAGAAAAAAACAGTTTTATGGCAAGTGTCAAACATAAGACTTAATGGCAGTGAATCTAAACAACAAAAAAAAAAGCATAAAAAATATATTTTAACGAAATATTAATATACAAAAGTTTTTATAGTTCGAAAAATATTCTGTCACAACTAACCTGAAAAATAATTCTAAAGCGAATTTTTTTATATAAAATAGCTAAATATATTTAATGATAAAAACAAAATAGAAGTATTTTAAGTCAAACAAAGCATAGAATTTGTAAACAAAACTACAGGTCTAATAATATCTTATATAAATGTAATTATCTAATAATAAAAAACATATATCTGAAAAATCTAGTGATTATCAAAAGCTAAAGTAGTTACAAAGAAAAACCCAAGTTTGTCTTAAACAAAAACTTAAATGCTTATTTTTTACCTTTGTAATGAAAATGCATCCTTTTTTCTTTTTTGATTAAAAATAAACTCATAACTTCCTCGTTTAAGCAAATACAGTTTTAATTAAGTCTCTACCAATAGAAATAAAACTTAAGGAGTTTAATGTAGACTGACCAATGGTATTTCGTAAACACGTTATTTAATCTCTTTAAAGATGAAAATATCCTTTCAACTTCAGTTGAAAACACAAGTATAGTCATTAGAATTTGTAAAAGTTTTATAGTTTCACTAAAATTATCAGAAATATTGTTATTCTTTATGTACAGCAGAGTTTCAATTTATCCCCTTATGTGCATTTCTTTTTGATTGTAAATACCAATAATTCGGTTTGTAGCTTTTTACAATCCACAGCAAGAAAATTTTTTTTCACTGCTTCGATAAGGTCATAAGGAAGACATTTGGGATATTCTTAAATGTCCTGAAAAATTGAACCTTTTGGCAAAATTTACCCTTACACTGTCACAAACTTCTTTAGCAGAAGAAGAGAGACATATGTTTGCATTATATGTAGCACTAGAATTACGAGCTCTATTAAAAGCATCTTGAAAATTTTTCACATGTTGTTCAACTTTTTGCTAAGTTAAATTTTACTTTACATTACATTATACAAAACATCTACTTCAGGCATAAGCTTTAAAAAAATGTTCAACCAAAAATTGAACTTTTCATCATTCACATGTTTTCCGCAGTTTTCTTCCGCGGCTATAGTGTAATATCCGTAACAATCAGTGTTACTAACAAAGTATGTAAACTCTGTAAGTAACTCGTTTTTTCTTTCTGCAACTTTCCAAGCAGTTTTTGAGTTGTAGATTTTGAGTTGTATGTATAGCTTTGCATCCAGAAAAAAAATTCACTTCAACTACGCGTCTTTTTTCTGGTTACTTAGAAAAAAAAGTAGGAATGTGATCTAATTTAGCAAAAAAATTCTGCCTCTCGGTTGCAACTAGCGGCCATCGAAAGCACTAATTTTAGCTAATGAACACCACATTGTACGTAATAAGCGTTTTCATATATTCCCCTTACTTTCACATGAACCCCTCCTATTCTTCCCTTCATGACCGAAGCACCGTCATAAGTCTGATAAGTTGTTTTTTTTTTGTCACTTTGCACGATTTTCCCCAGCTCATTTAAAATAACTTCTGAAATACATTCTGCATTTACTCTTTTTAGCTAAGAAATCCAAAAACCTCTCATCGTCACTGTCATTGTTGATATATCTTATCACTATAGACAATTGATTTTGCACGCTCACATATGTTGCTTCGTCCGCAATTACTGCTATAAAGTGTGCCTGCCGTAAATTGATATATAACTTCCTTCCTGTAAACTTCAAAGGCACATGACAAAATTTAATTTTGTGTTATTGGAAACACTCCTAACAATGGTTTACTTGTTTCAAAATGCATTTTAAGATCTGTGTCAAGTTTGCTAGCAAACTTAAGCAAAGATCTCAAGCCACCAGGACTTAAAGAATCTTAAAATTTATTTATGCCGTCTCAAAGCTATTTCTTGGACTCAGCATTAAAGCACACTAATAAAAACACTTATTTAAAGCTTTTAACATGTACAAATACTAACAACTACAATACTATAAATTAATAATTATCTACTAATTATACTGTATCTACTAATTACATCTATCCAAGTAATATGTTTTAGTATACCATTTATATTATATTAAAGCTCTTTATTATAAGGTCGATTAGAATTCATTAAAATTATTTTGTTGTAGGGAGGAACGTTAGTACAATGACTGGTTTAGCTAAGACAATATTTTGAAAATGTTTTATGGCAAAACTATTTATATCGTAAATACTTTTTTATTTTTGTATAAATTTAAATTAAAAGTATTTTCAAATTTTTACTTACATATGTGTTCAGTAACATTTGTTTAGTACAACTAAGTTTCGCTGTAAATTTTCAGATATTAAGGTGGAAATAAGTTAAAAATGATGTATAAAAACTTTTATTTATAAATTTAGAATTAGAAGTTTTAAGTAATGAAAAATATTATTTAATCATAAAGACAAATTCAATTAAATTAATTGTTTAAAAGAAAACTATACTAGTACAAAAAATTAAAAACACAAAGTTAACATAAAACACCAACTTTATTTGAATATAAATACTAAGATTTTAATATGACCATTTGGAATGAAGTCTTGTAAAGACCTTTTAATGATTTACAGTAATATCTATAGCAGTGATTTATAGGACAAGTTAGTATATTCTAAAGGGCATTACAGCAAATTTAAATACTGATTTTTTTGACTTATTTAACCGGTCTTAGTAAAATCAACTAGTGTTCTGACTTTTTAGATATTTATGTTATGCCGTTTATTGAAATCAATTTTTTATAATTTAATGTTAAAAATCTATTGATTTAAAATATTTTAGTTTTCATGCAAGCAAAATGAACTAGATATGTGTTCAAATGAATACTAGTTATATTAGGGTATATCATCTGAATACAGCAAACTTGATTAAAAAATTTTAATTTCAGTTTAAAGTAATGTTTATAGTTTTATTAGTTGTTTAGCAAACTTCGTTTTTATTACTGTTTTACAACTTAATTTTAATACTTATCTAAATAAATTTAAAAAAACATTAGTTTCGCAGTCTATAGTTCAACAAAACTTATGACGTTTAAACAAAAAAAAAACTAAAAAGGTTTTTGAACTTTAGCATTTTTAAACAAACTTTCTTTAAATTTTAAAAGTTATCTGTGAAAAAACTTTCTTTTAAATATCGCACGCAATTAAATCAGTTTTGTTAACATACTTGTGTTTTTATATCGTTTAATATAATTTTTATAAACATGTTGGACCCACAAGGTCTTTTAATTAATTTAATTAAAATCTTCAATAAAAGTAGAATTAAGGAAGCCGTTGATAGTACAATATCTGTTCGATTAGTATTCTGATTAATTATAATTTTCATGAGCATTATTTTGCGTAAAGGACACTAAAGTTATAGTTAAGACATTAATGTCAAGATAATTAACTATGCTTAAGTGTATTTATGCTACTAGATATTGAAAGTTTATTGAATTGTAAAATTTCATGTTTACTAATTTTTTTTTTGTTTTTGTATAGAGTTTAACAAAACTTTATTTGATTAGTCTATGCAGGAAAATAGTTATGAACCAAAGAAACATTTTGAATACGGCTATGCGCTACATAGTTCAAGGGTTTAGTGTTTTAATATTTATCCTCGTTTGACTTTTCCATAAAGTTTACTTACTACTATACCAGGAGTTTGAAAAATAAATAGAACTAATTCTTTTATAGTAAAAACTAAATATAACAAATGTTGTGTTGTTTTAATTATCGAAAGTTTATTGTACTACCAAAAGTACCCGTAGTTTATGATAACTTTATTACGTAGTATGATAAAATATTAACTTTATTTAAATTTGAAGATTAAATAGCTTAGATTGCATGAATCTTCATACTTTCAAAACTATTTTGAAGAATGCCTAGTTATACCGTGTTGTTATTTATCTATACACTACAATTGTTTAACGAATAAAGTTCATAAAAAACTTAGTTCCTAACAATAGTTGCATATAAATTCAAATATGCGTTTAGTTTAGTTAATAAACAATAATTATTTGAATAAAATTTATATGGTACGTAAATAATTTATTATAAGTGTAGAAATTAAAGAGAAATCGAGTAAACTAAAAAAAAAACTCAAATAAAAGAATCTCTAATAAGGCGAATTTTACGACTTAGTACGTTCATTCATTAAACGTATGTAATTCACGAGTAATTTTTTTATAACATTTAAAATCGGGATTTATATCTTCTATATCTAAAGTATCACCGTTCCTTACTTCTTTCAATAGTCCTTTATTTTCTAATGGTCTTATTTTGTGTTTTTCTTTGTATTTTTCTATATTGTAAAGTGCTTCTTCTTTTTTCTTTAACTGATTCCTTTCAACGGTCCCTACAGAAGACAGAAGAAACTCTTTGTAGAAAGGAGACTCTTGGTTTATATCCAAGTAGGAGCGATTGCAAAGTTGCCAGTTTTGCGCATAATCGAACAAATGATCTGTGTATTTAAATATTAGTTTTATAGCTTTTTTAGTTTGATTATAACAAATCTGTATAAAAAAAATGTATGTTACAAAATAATAAATTACAATGTAAGCAATGCACAAAAGTAAATGTACGAAAACTAATGTTGAATGACATAGCTAGTCAAACTATGGTATTAAATATTTACATTACGCAAAATTAATCAGTAAACTAACGCCAATTATAAAACTACTTAGTAACTAATATATTATTTTATATTAATCAACATTCTTTAAAATAATTGCAATCGGTTTTAATTTTTTTTAGTACCAAAAAAAAATTATTTATAGTGTGCTTTAGACCTTATTTACAATGTTTAAATTTTTTTATACATTTTTTCGATGATCTTTTATTAATTTTGCTTAGACTACAAATTAAATACCTTCAGTACACACTTAATTACGAAGTATAAGTAGTTTACAGTTGTAAACTCTGAATCTTAAAAAAGCAAACTTTTTATAATCTTCACATTTTGAAGATGTTTTTCATAGTCATCAACAAAATGAAAGTTTGGCAGAGGCTCGAAATCACCATAAGTGCAGTAAAATGGGCTATGATGACAAATATTTTCGTGGAAATATTTCCTTCCGTAGTTTAAAAATCCCTCTTCCAATGCTTTACTGCAGTCAAATCGCTTTTTCTAAAAAAACATTATGTTATTCATTTGTTTTTGATTACATACTTCAAAACTAATTAGCTTTAAAACTTACAGGGTCCCACACAAGCAGTCCAGAAATCAATGATTGAGCAAGAACGTTATCCGTGATTCCATTAAAGAACTCTTGGGGACTTCTGTCTTCAATCCAGCCGTAATATTTAAAATAATCTAGTTTTTGAGAATCAGACAAACGTCTAAGACTTTTTCGAATCCACTTTCTATGTTTTGAAGCGGTTAACAACCTGTGCTGCTTTTCAACCTGAACATGTTAACTTTTTGAAATAAAGAATATAACATTCACTCTTTAAAATTAATTTCAATGCAAAGCCTTTAGAATAAATAGTCATAAATTAAACTTTTGAACAAACAGTATATAAATAAATGGTTAAGTGTTTGTTTGAAAATATATGTGATAAACATATTTTTATTATTATTAAACATATATTTAATCATAGATTAGTGATTTTATAACTTTAAACTTATAGAATTTAATTAACATTTAGTAAGAAGATATATTATTTGATTTCAACTAAAAAATGATCGACTAAGCTTAATAAAGTTACCAACAAAATAACTTGTTTTAAGAACGATTTGAACAAGAAATATTTTAAGTAAAACCATATTGCTGGTAAAACATACTATTTTTATATAATAACTAACCAGTTTTGGGTATGAATTGCAAAGAAAAATATGCTTTTGCGTGAGTAGTTCAGCAAATATGCATCCCGCGCTCCAAATGTCCACTTCAGTTGAGTAGCTCTCCACACCGTAAACAAGCTCTGGTGCCCTGTTTAATTTATTAATTTTAGAATATAGAGAGTAGATATAAAGTTACTTACAAATATTATTATATTGTTATAATGCAATGTTGAACTCAGGCATCAAAACCTGAGCCACCTAAACAGAACACAAAAAAAGAAAAACCAAATTAAAATCAAATAATTTTTTATTAAACAAAAAATCAATAAAAAAAATTAATCAAAGTTAAAATTGTAAGAAACTCATTAACAAGTTTAAACTTTATTTCTTGATAAAAAAGACGATAACGTAATACAATACATACGAACACATTTGTAGAAAACCCATAAAGGTAAAAGAACAGTCTGTTAGGGGGAAGCGTAGCAAAATTAAAATATTTGATACTACAAATAGAAAAATGAAGAGATCAGTAGGTAGTTTCGACGAGATAAATATCTATTAAAAAAATTGTTTATAGATTTTTCTCTATTGTTGTTAGCGGAAAGTTACTGATATTAAACTATTTAAATTAAATCCTTTTAGTTTTAAGCGAAGATGTTCCACCCACTCACACATTCTGTGGTAACTTGTTCCATATAACTTTGGCTCTGTGAAATAATGAATTTTTCCACAGATCGTTAGAAATATGTCAACATTTTATTTTATATAATTTCCTCTTAACTGAAGTTTCTTATCGGAAAAAACTTATATGTAATATCGGAAATACCTTATACTTGCCATTAATAGTTTAATAAAGCGTAAATAAATCGAATCCCAAGTTTAATATTCCCGAGATTTCAATCCAATTTTAACTTATTTATCAATATATGATGTATTGGATATCTTACAACGATAACATGTAAAACGAGTAAAATTTCTTTGCTCACACTTAACTATATTACTGTCTTTTTTAAGTGGGGTAACCAAATTTGTGTATTGTGTTCAACTTTAATACAAGCATATATTTTAAATAGTTTTGTCAAAATAGTAGGTGAACTAGTTTTAAAACTTTTATAAATGATAAATTGAAACTTGTGCAACTTTTTATAACAATTTATGTGTTCATTCCATTTTAAATATTTATTATTATTCCTAAATCCTTAAATGCTTTAACTGGTTTTATGTTAATACTATTGTTTAATAGGAAAGTCGGGTCAAACAGTTTGTTTTCTTTATTTTTAGACGTTTGCATTTGTTAGGATTTAGGTGGAGTTTTTTTTTAGCCATTTGTAGATATTATCTATAGTAAATTTTAATAAGATATTTTACTCATTGAATATTTTTGTATCATCTGCAAATAAACTTATATCACTTATAAAATCAATGTTTGAATTAATATCGTTAATATAAACTAAAAAAAGGGGGACCAATTACACCACATTGTAGTAACCAACTGTATTTCGCCGAAGGGTTTGACAGCGTGTAATTAATAACCACTCTTTGAAATCTCCCGCTTAAAAATTTGTTTAAACACTTCACTACGGATTCATTTAGTCCATACTGACTCAATATATTAAATAATCGTTTGTGTGATACTGAATCAAAAGCTTTTTAAATATCAGTGTAAGCTGCTTTGATATATTAGTTTTTGGGATAAGGAAGTATCATAAATACTAACATTGCTAACACCAAATTGCTTCTTAGATAGTAAATTATATTCAAGTATGTGATTTAAAACTCTAATAGATATAATATGTTTCAAAGTTCGAAAAAAGCCAACAGCCAAATATTGGCTTGTAGTTTAACGTGTTGTGTTTGTTACCTTTCTAATGGACTGGAATGACAAAAGACATTTTTCATTGTTTTGGTACTTTAGCTAATTCTATAGAGCTATTGAAAACTAATAAAAGTTTAAAAACTATTTATGGAGCTGCATACTTAATAAAATAGCGCGGGGGTCTTTCTAGGATCTTAATGATTTTGTTTTTAGGTGTTTAACTGAGTTTTTAATGTCTTCATAGTTATAAAAAGTTTATATTTTACTACATTTTTTTTGAGAACAGTTTAAAACTTAGGTGACTATCATCTCTTTTAATTATCTTTTGAAAACTTCTGTTAGAAAGTGAGGCTGTTTCAAAATCTGAGGTTACTGTGTTAATTTTCATTGTCATGTAAAAGGAGTATTGAAATACTTAATTTAAATTTAGATTTTACGTTACTATTAATTTTTTAAACGTTTATAAAATATGTGTTGTAAATGATTAAATATTTTTTAACTTTAAATACTTTAAGGGAATTTCTAAGGACAGCAACACCTTTAACCCTACTTGTCCTATCGTTACGGATTATATTATAGTTAGAAGGTCAGACTATGGCATCGTTGGCCTTAGGAGTCAACCATGTTTCAGTAAGAAAAATATATCAATAACAACCATGCAAAAATAATTCCTAAAAGAATCAAATATAATTAATACAGATCTTATGTTAGTGTATTCGATTGTTAGTTTTTTACTGTTAGAATTGTTATATTTAATTAAACAAACTTTTTATGATTAATTTTAAACTTATCATAAAATTTTTAATCTTTAGAAGTTTTATAAACTGTTGACTATCAGTTTTTGCTACTAATCCCAGAGTTAAAATGAAACGGCTGTCAATTTAATTCAACAATTTTACTTGATCCTGATTATTTATTTCACATTTAAATTATTCTGGTCTGCTATTACTTCCCTTAGTTTAACTTCTTTTTTTAATATTCTGAATGATTCAAGTTCTAAGATGGTTCTATCAGAGTTGATACAGTTTTCAAATTCAAAGCTTTCATATTTCTCAGTTTTAACAGTTTGTGTTTAGAGGCCACATTATTAAGTTTGACTATTATCGGTCTATCTAGACCAGGGGTCGGCAAACTACGGCCCGCGAGCCAATTGCGGCCCTTGAAGAGTAAATCTGCGGCCCGCGATCACGTTTATTTTTTGAATGGAATGCGGCCCGCGAGCATGTAAATGTGGCCTGCTGAACAAAAACATATTCTAAATATAATTTTTTATGTTAAAAATGATGTAGTTTGTTCAAATTTGATTAGTTCCATTTGAAGTCCCTGTATAACATTTTGAAACAATTAAAAGGCTTCACTCCTTTGGGTTAAAAATGTAAAAAAGATAGATTAGCATTCGAGCTGTGGTTGATAATAAATTTCTTCTTACCATAACAAACTATTATCTGAAAAACATTTTTAAAAGTACTTGGACTCAGTAAGTTATTTATATGTTACCTATTAGGTACAAAATACAAATGTTTTCCCTTGTGTACAAAAATAATGCACTGTAGTTAACAAAAATGTCATTTCTTTACAATTTATATATTTTGTTTAATATGTAACTTATACCTAAGATACTTAATCGCTATATTTAAGTGTACATAAAAACATAATAAAAAGAAATAAGGTTTAATTTATGTAGATTTTAGCAGGTTTTGAATGTTTTTTAAGTTTTCTGTGTGATTTAGGTTAATTTCTATGCACACCAATGTACAGAGATGTTCATTTTAAAACAGCTTTGAAAATATCATTTAAGTTAGATTAAGTTCAATTTAAGGGTTATTTACGAATATAATTATTTTTACATACAATATCTAAGAGTGTACAGACATTTGAAATAACAAATATGACAAGTTACATTAGTTTTTGTTCAGTATACATTTTTATTTTACAAACAAAACTTTTTGGCAACTTAAGTTAATTTCTTTGCATTGCACACTTATATACACAGATGCTCTTTTTTGAAGATACCTATTTAATACAAACTAGATTTAGGGATAATAAATTTGTTTAGTCTGTTTATTTTCAATCAAAATAGTTTAAATTTAAGCAAATAAAGAACTTAACATTGCCACACACTCAGATTAAGTCAGGCTAGTTTACAAAATTTTAGAATATCAGACCAGTTTAGGAATTTTTCAGTTTTTGATTTAAATATTTTTTATTCTAAAAGGTATGGACAGTTTATTGATCAATCATGCAGGATTTTTTGCTTTTAGGAGTAGCAAAGCAAACTTTCAATGAATGTTTTGTTCATTTCACAGTTTTGGTTTTAATTATGATATATGTTAAGTTTTAAGTCTTACAGTTGCTATAACTCGAAATATTATTTTTATTATTGTTTAAATATAAATGTGAACAATCATTGTTGCCAAAAAACCTTGAATTTAAAAAATAACTTGAAGTTTGAAAATTCAGGCTAAAATAATCTGGAACTTGAGAATTTCTGAAAAAAAAACTTTGAGTTTTAAACAGTTTTTACATGCAAAGTAATGAAACTTCGACTTTACACAAAAGATCAATCATATAAATATGTTTTTTGTTCTCAACAATTTAATCTATTAAAAAACACATTTGAAATCGCCTAAAAGTATCTTTTTAATGTTGCTATACTATTTTTAGATAGTTTTATTTACTTTAACTAATTATATACTAAAAATTGATTAAACATCTTGCACTTTTAAAAACATGGAAGAAATTCAGAAAACTTATAAATATTTCTTAAAAACCTTTGGCAACCCTGAAACTGTTTACATTTTTTCTTAGAGTTAAAAATAGCACAAATATTTTTTGTTGGAAATATGTTATATATATACAACATAAGAAATTATTTTTACAGCATAAGTAATAATGGTAATTTTAAATATAATGACCAACTATTTCAATTTTCTTGTCTTTAACACCCCTTGTATGTAATCAGATTCATATTGTTTCGCAGTATAATGTTCTTAATCTTCTTAATAAACATTTGTAAAACCTTAGACAGAAATTACCATAGTCATTATTTTAATCACAGTAATTAACTAAAATGTCATTTTTTACAATTTAGGTATTTTGTTTGACATGTAGTTTGTACCTAAGTTTCTCTTATAACTGTTTTATCACTAAATGTTATATTTGAGTGTACACTAAAATATTTAAAATAACACAATAATAAGAAATAGTGTTTATTTCATTTTGGTTTTGGCACATTTTAATTTTTTTAGAAGTCTTCTGTGTATTTTAAATTCATTTCTACGCACACCAATGTTCAAAGATGCTTATTTTTAAACAACATTTTTAAATAATACTTGAGTTAGTAAAAACACCTAAAACAAATAATCTCAGATAAGCAGCATTTGTTGTTGCTTTCATCTTAATATATCGATTAAAGTCCTAATTTGATTTATTTGACTTTGAAATATCAGAAATTGCCTATAAGTGACTTATAGTTGTCACTGAAGAAATTAACAAAAAAATTTTACCACAACCCACACAAGTTCTTTAAAAAGTTATCAAATCTAAACGGTGTCTCCTTTAAAGTATTATCTTTTGCTACTTTATAACTTACCTTGACAAATTTTTCTGTTAAGTTTGTAGTTACTGAAGATAATCATGTGCCTTATTAAAACTGACTTAAGTGATTCGTTTTTTTCGTTTCTCGCAACAACTCCTTATTAACGTTTTGTGATTCTTTTAAATCGTCTTATATTTTTAATTTACTCTTTTTTATAAGCAATATTTTCATTGCAGATAAAGCAATAAATAATTGCTACAATTATCAATAAAAAATATTTATTTCTACATCACTTATGGCTTAACATTTTTTTTTACTTTCGTAAACAATTTTTAAGAAACTTAACTGTCCATTCAAGCTGACATATAATAATATTTTTTGCTGTATATATATATATTTTACTATCAAAAAACTTTGTTATATCTTTATTTCATGAGTTCTATTTAAAACAGGGTTGCCAAACAAAGAAATAGTTAAAATCTCACACTTGGTTAAATCTGTTTAAGACATTTTAGAAAACTTAGGTATACTTATGAAAATTTTATTTCAAACACTTTGTATAAATGTTTGAATTATCAGAATAGTTTTTATGACTGTAGTTAAGTTTATTTTATTAATTGTAATTTTTTACTTGTCGTTTTGAATAAATTGTACTTTTTTATGATGATAATTTAATTAAATAATAAAACTTTTGATTTTTCAAAACATGTTTTTGGCTTTTTTAATTTTTAATAAACTAAGGTTGGTTTTATGTAACTCAGACATTTTTGCTTTTAAATAAACAACAATGTAAATTATTATTTAATAAAAAGAAAAGTATTTTGTTAAAGTATTTAAGCATTAATTATGTTAAAAAGTTGCTATCTTTTTTATATATCATATAGGTATTAAATTTATATAGTTAACTAGTTTCTGAATTTTTCAAATTGCAAACTATTTAAAACGCAAAAACTATTTTCAAAAGTTAACATTTTTTTTCAAATACGAAAAAGTTGTTGACAATATAAAAAGTATATAAAAGTGACTAATAGATGATTTTCAAGCTTGGTTTTTATAGAGAGTTACGTTGTAAGTAAACAAAATAAAATATTAAATTAACTTATTAACTTCTAAATATAGTACTCAGTTTGTTAAATCTTAGCTTATTAGTCTATGAAAATTTTAAAACATTAAATATGTTTAATTTAAATAAATATTTTATGTGTAGCTAAAAGTCATTAAAAATAATAAATTGAATAAAAATAAAAGTTTTTTATTAGTGTCATTAAAATTAAAATTGCGGCTTGCGAAGATTTTGGAAACTTGAAATTTGGCCCGCGAGCACCAACTGCCTGCCGACCCCTGATCTAGACATTAATTTTGTTTTTTGTGATCTTACCCACAAGATATAACCTTATTGATTTTTTTTTTCTTCTTGAACTTGTTGGATAGTTTTAAAGTCTTTTTAGAGCTTTCAAGAAAATCAGTGGTTGGTTTTCTCCACTCAGGGGTGTTAAATACAATTATGTTTAATGCTTTATTTTCTTTGAACTTTTTTTCGTTTTCTGCTTCAATTTTCTGTTTCATTCTTTCTATTGTATCAGTATGAGTAGAAAAAAATGTGATTCAAAGCTTTTAATTTAGAACTAAACTATGTTTTAAATTCCAAAAAACTTCATTGTAGCTCGGTTGTTATTTCTATTCAAGGAATTAACTTTCATACTACACATAAAACTTTGAATTTTAATGAACTCTTCTCAATGCTCTTACTTTCCTCTTTATATTAAATTTTCAATCTACAAGCATCAGCTTGGTTTATATTGAATTCATTGTCTTTTCTACATTCAAAGGCAATTAACTTTTCTTCACTAGTTTTCCTATTTTAGAACTCTCAATATAGGCCTTGACCTAAGCTCCCAATGACTTTTACTTTTTTCATTGCAAAACTCTTACTCAAATAGAATATATTTATATTGATGTATTTTTATAGAATACCAATATGTTGTTTATTGAAACACATTTATTTGTTATAAGTATCTATTTTACTTACCACTTTGTATTTTGAGTCATAAAATCAACATAAATATTATTTAAAAATAGTTAAAAAATATAAAAAATACACTAAACCTATACACCGGAGTGACAACATCATAAGATTTTTTGATGCCAGCAATATCATCTGTGTAGCTTTTTGCGTTGCCGAAATCGCATATTCTCAACAAGCCGTTGTTATTCACCAGAATATTTGCGCTCTTTAGATCACGATGCACTATTTTTGCTCCGTGAATATACTTCAACCCTAGTTATTGAAACATAACGTTATTTTTTATAAAATATTAAGTGTAAGTAGTGCATGTTTAATTGCAGTACTGTATTAATAATTTTTTAGTTTATAAATAATGCGAAAATGTTTTTAATAATTTTTAGTTGTATTTTAAACTTCGTTTTTTAATACAAGTTTATTTACACACTTTTTAGAAATAATATACAAAAATTAACTTACCTCTAAATAATTGGTACATTAAAACAGAAATCCACTCCATACCTAGCTCACACTTTTTAAAACAGTCTAAGTCGTTATCCATGAACGGGGAAAGCAGGTAACTGAAAAAATAGTTTTATTTTAGTTGTGAGAACTGTCATGTAAACAACAACTAAGCTTTCATATATAGATTTAAAAAACGCCAAAAAGCTTATCAAAAAAAAATATATATGTTGTTTATGCTGCATAATTTCATGTTAATAATAATTAGATTATGATAAACATACTACTAAATATTTTCAATTTAAAAACTCCTTACGGTGTTACAGTAGTTAAAGCTATAACGCTCAAAACATAAACACCGACTTGCTGTTAGCATTAAAAAAAAATTATTCATAATTTTTATCTTTACTACAAATAAATAAAATAATCATTAAGTAATATATTTTTTAAGCATATAAAAACTTACATTTCTTCAACGTCAGCTTCGAAGGAATTTATGACACCAACAAGGCTAATTATCTGTAAAAGAAAGTTATTCTTATTTACATAATACTCATAAACATAAGAACATTTTGTTCACTTAACATACCCTGCATAATTTGTTTTAAAACAGTGTTTTACTATTGTAAGTTAAAGAAATAATTAAACTGTTAAATTCTCAAACTTTAAATTATTAATAGATTTTTTATTAGGCTTGTAATTGTTTGAATACATTTTATTTATACATAAAAAAAAGTTTAGAGTCAGGGGTCGGCAAACTGCGTCCCGCGGGCCAATTGCGGCCCTCGAAGGGTAAATCTGCGGCCCGCGAGCACGTTTTTGAATGGAATGCGGCCCGCGAAAGAAATTTTTGTGGCCCGCGAGCATGTTAATGTGGCCCGCTGAGCAACAATATGTTTTAAGTTAAATTTTTACTGGTAATTTGGTTTTGTTTTATTTCGTTTTAAGTTAATGTAAAAAATGTTTAAATAATAAAAAGGTTTTACTGTATTAGCTTAAAAGTGTGAAAAAAACAGATTAGCTTTCTAACAGGGTATTTTCTCATTTTCATAATAGCTTTCTTCTTACAACAGCAAGTAATTATTTGAAAAAAAAGTGTAAAGAGTGCTTAGATTTAGTAAGTCAGTTATATAATATCTACTTAGTAAATAAACCAAATGCAAATGTTTTTCATTTTGCACTAATGTAATGCACATTAATTAAATAAAATAGCTTTTTTTTACAGTTTAGGTATTCATTTTAAATGTATTTTATACCTAAGTTTTTTTTATAGATGTATTAATACTAAATATTATATTTAAGTGTACACAAATACATTTAATATAAAATAATAATAAGAAATAAGGTTTATTTGATTTTGGTTTTAACGCGTTTCGATTTTTTAGTAGTTTTTTTCACTTAAAATTAATTCCAATGCACACAAGTGTACAAAGATGCTCATATTTTAAACCACTTTTTATTTACTGCTTAAGTTAGATTAAGTTTAGTTTATGCATAAATGTCCAACATTATTGTATCTTAACGTAATTTCTAAGTGCGTTTAGAAACATTTAAAACAATATATATGACATAAATTAAAATAGTTTTTGTTATGTACACATTTTTATTTTTCAAACAAAACACATTTCATTTTTAGGCAAATGAAGTTAGTTGTTGTGCATTGCATACTAATATAAACAATTGCTGTTTTTTGAAACTACCAATTTAATACAAGCTAGATTCAAGGATGGTAAATTTATCAACTTTGTACATTGTGAATCAAATAAGTTCAAATTCAATTAAATAAATAACTAAACATTGCTACAAACTCAGACTATGACCATTTGAAGACTTTAAAACTCAGACCAATTTAGTCTTTTTTTCAGTTATTTACTTGAATTGCTTTTTGTATACGAAAATATCAGGCTAGTTTTTTGTCACTAAGGCTGGCTTTTTTTTTAAAGAGTGGCAAATTAAATTTATGTGTATGTTTTGGTCAATACACAGTGTTGGTTTGAATTATAATATATGTTAAACTTTAAATATTTCAGCTGATACAATTTGAAATACTGTTTATACTACTGTATATAAGTGTGAATAATCAATGTTGCCAAAAAACTTGAGTCCCGGTAATCTTGGAATGTAAAAATTTATACTTAAATAATCTGAAAAAGTTTGAATTTGAGAATTTTTGAAAAACCTTGAATTTCAAACAATTTTTACATGTAAAGTAATGAAATTTTGATTTTAAAAAAAATTTACCATATAAATATTTTTATTAAAAACCACATTTAAAGTAGACTAAGAACATCTTTTTAAAATTGATATTAAGTTTAAAAGATCTTTTTTACCTTTAGTTTAATTTTATACTGAAAACAGAAGAAAAAATTTGTACTTTCACAAACTTTTTATTGGTGCATTGTACCATTGCTTTTAAAATCTATTTACCTATTGCTGTGCTTTGCATCGGAACTAAACCTAGACATTCTTCTAAAATTTCAAAATTAGTAAAAACATTTCAAACAAAAATTCTCAGAAAACAATATATGTTATATCAGTTCTCTCATCTTAACAGATTGATTAAAGTCCTAATTTGATTTATGCTGCTTTATAATCTTAAGGCATTTCTTAAACACGACTTTTGATGTGAGTAAAGAAATAAACAAAAATCTTATACTACCGTCAACATAAATTCTTTAAGAAAATTAAAATTCTAAACGGTATCTTCTTTTTAGTAATTAATTTTGCTACTTTATAACTTGCCTTAACTTTTTCTTCAATCAGTCTGTAGGTACTGAAGATAATCATGTGCTTTGTTGGAACTGACTTAAGCGATTTGCTTTTTTTTCGTTTCTTGCAATAACTCCTAAATAACGTTTTTAATTGCTTATAGCTCGTCTTATATTTCACATTTACTCTTTTTAAATGCAAGATTTTTGTTGCAGATAAAGAATTAATATAATTCTTAATAAAAAGTTAGTTATTCTTCTTCATTAAAGGCTTAATAAGCTTTTATACTTTTGTTAAAAATGATTAATAAACCGTAACGGTACATTGAAACTGACTTATAATACTTTTTTTATTTATATTTAATTCACTGTTAATAAAATTCGTTATTTCTTTATTTTGTTAACTTTCTTTTAAACAGGGTTGCCAAACAAGCAGGATTGTTTAAAAGTTTGAAGAATACAGACTAGGTTAAACCTGTTTAAGACATTTTTTTAAGACTCAGGTTTGTGTGAAACTTTTATTTAAAACACTTTGAATTCACAGAACAGTTTTTACAACCGTAATGTAGTTTACTAATTGTATTTTTCTTTCTTGTCTTCTTAAATATTGTGTACTTATCTGTAATGATGATATTTCATTTAGGTATTTAAGCTTGGTTAACACTAAGTTTTATGCTTTTTCAACTTTTAGTCAACTTGGCTGGTTTGATATAACTTAGACATTTTGCTGTTAAAGTGGCAACCATGTAAAGTTCTAATTAATTACTAATAAGGTATTTTACTAAAGCATTTGAGAGTTAATCATGTTGAAAATTTGTTTTAGATTTTCACATAACAAATAGGTATTAGATTTATTTAGTTAATTAATTACTGAATTTTTTAAAGAATTTAAACTATTTTAGACGCACATTTTTTTTATTAAATAAATGTTTTTAGAAACATGAAAAAAGGGTTGTTAGTACAAACGAGGCATAAAAGTGACCTCTAAAATATTTTCAAGCTCGAATTTTTATACAGAGTTAGATTATAAGTAAAATTACAAAGTATTAAGTTTAACCTATTAGTCTTAAAGAAAGTACGTAGCTTATTATGACTTAAGTACATTAGTCAATGTAATTTTTATTTTACAAAGTCCTTATAATTAAAATAGACATTCTCTGTATATCTAAAAGTATTTTGAAATATCAAAATGAATAAAAGTAAAACTTTCTCCAGTAAGATTAAAAGCAAAATATTATTCAAATGTCTCTAAAACTAAAACTGCGGCCCTCGAAGACTTTGAAAACTTGAAATTTGGCCCGCAAGCACCAACTGCCTGCCGACCCCTCGTTTAGAGTAAATTTATTTACTACTAATCAAAAGTTTTCCTAAACTTTAATAAGTTTACAAATTTTGGTTTTGACTTAATTATCAAGAATTTATATATATATTGTTAAATTTATCAAAAAATTAGAAAGCTTAAGGTAAGAACTAAAATAAGCTAAAACTTTTATTTTTAATTTGAGACAAAACTTACATTTACATGATTCATGGTTTCAAGCATTCTTATTTCTCTCATCACACCAATAGCAGTACACCGGTCTTTAGTAGCGTAAGAAATCTTTTTCAAAGCTAGGTAGTTATTGTTTCTTGGATCTTTAACTTTCCTGTAAAATATAATGTGAACTTGTCGGTTTAGTGTGAAATTAAAACTTGTTTTTAAGTGAAAACTACTATAGTTTTAATAGCATACTACTATTATTTATATACTTAATGTTAGCAAAAAAAAAGAGCTTTGAAAATTATATAACATTCCTTAATTGTTTTACCTAAAATATATAAAAATAAAATTAGTTTATAAGAAAAAACAAACCATACTACGCCAAAACAGCCTGAACCAATTTTTCGTGGCATTTCAATAAAATTTTGCATTTTATTTCTTCAAAAGTTTTATTTTTTGCAATTAAACTGTTAAAATGTTTTATTCAAATTTATTACACTGTTTAAAAGGTATAAGTATATCAAATTATTATACATATATATATATAATTTAATTTATTAAAACTATTTATATGGTACAAAAATTAAATTTGTCTGTTCTAGAATATTTTTTGACAACTTGAATTTTGTTCTACTATTTTTCAATTATCTTTTTTCTACTAGACTGTTTACTGGTGTATTTTAAAACTGATAATTCATTAGTCTACAACTTTACAAGTACATGTCAATTGCGGCTCTAGTTAATGTTAAGAACTGCACAGTTTTTACCTTTTTAAAGGGAGAATTCAGTGTTATAGAAAATATGTCATAAAATACAGTAAATATTGACTGCTTTGTAACAGCACTTTTTAATCAGGATGTAAAATATTAAAGTTGATATGTTCTTTATTTGACAAATAAGTAAGTTTGATTCTAAAAATAGTAATAACAAATTTAGTTTTATTTATATATTAAATTAAAAGTTTTATTCATGTAGTTCAATATTAAAATTTTTTTTAATCACTTATTTTTGTATTTCCTTTAAACTTTAACTATCTTTTTATTTACATATTTCTTTATTTTTCTAATTAAGCTGTTAAACTTTTTTATAAAACCTGAATGACACTAATACAAAATTAATACTCTAAGCCCTGATAATATTATAATGTTTTCATTTAATAACAAGCATTAAGTTTTAGTTGGATAAAGCCTAGAAAAATGAATTGTCAACTTTTAGAGAACTTAGAGCTCAAAAAAATTATTAATTGTAAAAACCAATCTGAATTATCATGCCCTTAAGGTGCTTTTAAAAAGTATGCCTTTTTAAAACCATTAACTAAAATTCCATATGTCAAAGTAAATAAGTTTTTTTTTTTCTTAATTTTCTTTTACTTCTAGTAAATAAGTTTTATCTAACTTAACAAATGTTGCAGTTAATATATTTTTGTAAACAGCATTTAATAGCTTTAAAAAAATTTACATTCTTTAATTATTTACATATACTTAAAGTCTATGTAATTAAACTTGTGTATTTTATTTTTCATCTGACGAAAACCAATTCTAAAAAAAGGTTTTTTAATATAACAACAAAATCTTTAAAAATAATAAGAAAGGACAAAACAGTTTTAAATAATAAGTAAACATTTTATTTTAAACTAGTCTATATCTGTAACTAAAACAAATATATTTTAGAAAAAAAAAAACAATAGTAGACTATATAATTCTTTTATTAAAAACATTATTTACAAAAGTAATCTATTCAAAATGGATATTGAAATTTCTTTCAAATTCTTAAAAACACAATTATAATGTTTCACTGCAAAGCAGATTTTCAAATTGTAATATAATAATGATAGTAAAAATGAAAAAAAAAGTATAAAAATTATGTGAATTTGGTTATATTCTGATAAAATTTAAATTAAAAGTAAATAATTTTTAAGAAAATTACTAATGCTTAAAACCTTTTTTAAAAAGTATAAGCTATATACAGGTAAAGAAAAACAATTGAACTATAGTATATAGTAAGGCATTTAAGTTAAATAAATGAAAAATAAAAATATAATAATAATAATATAGATAAAAATTATAGAGTTGGAAAATATTTTGACATGAAGCATGTAATTTCTGTGGTTAATTTATAATGTGTTTATGTTTAAAATAAATAGAAAAAAAAATACTTTTTACAGGGTTGCCACTCTTTGGGTCAAAATGTCTTCCCTGAGTAACCTTAAACTTCCCTGATTTTCCCTGAATTTTTTTCAAATTCTTAAAATTTTTATTATTTATCTTAAAATTACAATGTTAATTCTAAGAATTTTGAAGTACTAGCCGCAAAGCTTAAAAATTTCAAAAAATCACTTAAAAATAAATTAAACTAACTTGTTAAAAAAAATTTGAAATTGGTATAGCTAAATCTCATTCTAGATCTAGAAAAAAAAATTCCCTGAGATTTTTCTAAAACATTAAAATTTCCCTGCAATTTTCAGAAAAAATCAAAACTGCCCTGAATTTCCCTGTGTTAAAAAAATAATCGAAATTCCCTGAGTTTCCCTGAGATTCTTGATAACTTGAAAATTCCCTGAGTTCCCTAAGTGTGTGGCAACCCTGATTTTAGTTATAGACATTTCGATATGGATAAGTTAAGACAGTTATAATATCATGCAAGACAAAATGGCTTTTTTTGAAAAATGTATTTTAAGGAAAAATACTAGAAGGGTTGTATTTAAAGTAATGAAATAAATTTTAAAAAAAGAACAAAACTTTAGTTAAGATATAACCATAAAAAGTGTAAACTACTCTTAACTTCACTTTTTTTTCAATTATAACAATTAAAAATAAAAATATTCTTCTTATAATGAATGCACAAACTATTTAATACATTGACAAAATATTCAACTAAATATATTACATTCTTTAAAAAATTATTCAACTAATGCGGGCATTGGGTTATAAGGTTCGTTCCTTTTGTCTAATTATTATGAACAAAAAGCCTTTTTCCCTAAACCTTTTAGAAATAAATAAAGAAGTTCTACTCTACTTGCAGTCCACCTATGAAGTTTTTACAATAACACTGTAAAAACACTGTAAAAACAATGACCTACAGAATAGTACTAGTCTTAAGGTCCTCAACTTTGCAGATGACACAATGTTATACAAAACATATAAAAAAGACACATATCTAAGTGACAGTAAAGTTTTTGACATAGAACTAAAAAAGGTATCAAATTGGCTCATGGGAAACAAACTTATACTAAATCTTAATAAAACTAGAAGCATGATTCTATATCAATCATAAAAAAATTTCGGAAAAATAAAGATCTTAATGTAAAATTAGGTGAAACAGTTATAACAAACACCAATAGCTACAAATATTTGGGAATAACTATAGACATAACTTTAAAATGGTCAGAACACATAGAAAATATAAAAAAAACTACAAAAAACATTGGATGTATTATATAAAACCAGACACTTTTTAAATGAAAAAGCATTATATTTGATTTTTAATTCTTTGCTTATGAGCAATGTTAGATATGGCTTGTTGTGCTTGGGAAGAGTAAATAAAAAATGTATATATGATATCAATGTTCTCATAAATAAAGCACTATGATGCATACACTATAAGAAATATGACGATAGTGTAAGAGAATTAAAAACTGAAAAAAAAATATTAGATGTTGAAAGTCTGTATCTATATGAATTAGGTCTGTTTATGTTTAAGTTTAACAATATTTTGTTACCAGATAACTTTAAAAATTTCTATAAAAGTGTAACAGATGTCTATAGTTTCTTCAGAAACAATTTTTTTTCCTACCTAGATTCAACAGCAAAACAAATCATTAATCAATATCCTTCCAAGGTAGTAAGTTTTGGACTAAGCTACCATTATGTTTGAAAATTATAAGTTAATTTGGAAAGTTCTAGAATAAACTTTAAAGTTATCTTTTAAATAGTAATTCTCAAGGTCATTAGTTATCATTCCTACTCGTTTATTTACTTTTTTTCAAGAGGTAAATAGTATTTGCATTTGATACCAAATTTTTATTTATTTTTTATACTTTTGTTTTTTTGTTCGAAAGTTGATTTGTTTGGTTACAGTAACATCGGTTTAGTCTAGGTCAGTGCTTCTAAACCTTTTTCTAGTGGCGGAACCCTTTTCCAAAGTTCAACTTTTCCGCGGAACCCCTAATTTTAATTTTACATAAAATGTTAAATTAAATAAATGTTCTTTTTTTAAATTTCGAAAGGCTTCGCGGAACCCCATTTCAAAAGCACTGATCTAGGTAATAGCATTTTCTATTTAGTTATTTTTTAAGATTATTTTATATAATTACTATTTTGAATTAAGTTCAGAATATTTACAAAATATTTTTTTTTATGCTTACAAACTTTATTTTTTAAGCATGCAAATGTAAAAAAATAGATAAAGATATTTTTACTTTAGCAGAAAATAAAGTTTTTGAATAATAAGCTAACATAATTGTTTCAAGCAAACTTAAGTTAAATTTATTTTATTTATATACTTTTTTTTTGAGGAAATCATAGAAAAAGATCTTATTTTTTATGTTTGCAAATGTTGCTTGCTTTCTATTATTAGTTATAGACTTGGACAAGTATTCAAAAAAAAAAAAAAGTATACTTCAAATAGAAGGAAATTTGTTGTTCGTAATACCATTATAGTCAAAATTATTATGGTTTTTTTCTTATTAAAAGAATAAATGTAACAGTACTTATCTTTATATTTTTGTTTATTAAAGTTAAGTTCAGCTATTGTATAAATTTATTCTTTAAAATTCCTAAAAAATGTTTAAAGTATTTTATCTAACTGAAATATAATTTTTTTTTTATTGTTTAAGTAAAATTATTAAATAAAATAAAAATTACCTTTTTAACACAAAATATTTATAAAAAATTTTCGTAAAAATGTTTCAGCGTATTACGTTTTAATTTCTTTGAGAAGTTTTAACTTATAATTCAAGTATTCACATGATTGTTGTTAGTGTTGTTTATCTTTTTTTAAAAGTTAATTTAAAGTTATATATACTCTTTAGTTCTTATGTTACTAAACAAGATTCATAGTACATTATTAAACACAAAATTCAGTTAATTTTCGTTCAGTTTTATTATCTTTTATTTTTCTTTTAGTTTCACTGATTGTTTTATTCTTAAAGATTTAAACATTTAAATAATAACAAAACTGTGTGTTATAGCTCGTAAGAAACTTTATAAGCATGTGGTGTACGACTCGATAACCGAAAGGTTCCTTTGTACACCAGGTCCTTAGACCAAACTATTTAAGCGCTTTTTTTATCGTTCAATAAACAATACTAACAACTTTAAATTCTCATATGAATGGAAAATAATAGGTTGATACAAACAATACTAACACAAGCACCTTATGCAACCTAAAAAAACTCCATATACTTCTACCAGACAAAAAAAAACCTAAAACAAAAGAAACGAAATGATGATTCAATGCCTGTAGTACTTGAATGAATATTTACAGATTATAAATTATTTAGGTGAGAGTATTGTAAAGTTTTAATAATATGTTTCTGCATTATAATATAACATTTGAAGTTTTTTTTTTATTTAAGTTAATAGTTTTTTTTTGTTGTTGTATCTTAAGTGAAATGTTGTTCTTTATCTTTTTCTAATTTTATTAAACATTCTAAATACAGCCCTTCTTATAAATTTTTTTAGTATAAATTTTTCGAAGAAGGCTATTTTGTTTTGATAACAAGTTTTGTTGTAATGTGACGGTGTTTGTCCTAATAATTACTGAGTCAGCAAAAAAAATGGTTATATTCTTATTTTTATTTTTAGCTATTATAAATTTATATTTTGATAAAACTTCCGAATAAATCGTGAAAAGTCTGCTAAATTTTTTTAACGAGATGTGAGCTTTATAAACTTTAAATTTTTAAATTACTGTTGATTTT
This sequence comes from Thalia democratica, assembly GCF_965202585.1. Classification (NCBI taxonomy): domain Eukaryota; kingdom Metazoa; phylum Chordata; class Thaliacea; order Salpida; family Salpidae; genus Thalia; species Thalia democratica. The sequence goes on from NC_139165.1 coordinate 83,279,764, forward strand.
TAGCATATTTTCCACGTTGCTAATATTGTCAGAAATTTCAATAATAAATCTCTTAAACTTTTAGAATTATACTTTTGGATATACTTTTCAAATTTGAATTTTTAGTTTGTATCTAAACTGTTTTTCTTGCACAGGTAAGATGCTTTGTTTCCAAATGTTTATTGTAAATCTAATTGGTATTATTTTGATAAAAGATAGTTTAAAAACAATTTTTTTTTTAATTTTACTATAGTTTTTGATATAAAAAAGTATGCATTGACTCTTTTTTCAAAGCTTAACACTTGATACTTTTACATTTTACTTTATGAACATAAAATCTAGCTACAAAAAACAAAAACTATCGTTTAGTTCTTAATTATACTAATAACATTAAACGTTTTTACTAATTAAACTTTTAATGTTATATTTTTTTATAATGTAAAAGGGTTTATAAAAGCTCACATATTATATATAAGTAAACTGTTACTTAATTGCAAAGCAAAACAAGTTTTTAGACACGTTTTTATCACATATTAACAAAAACTTCAGTTAAACCTGTTATTTAAGACAAGAGTCTAATTTAAAAATTTCAAAAAATAAATAATAAGGTTTAAACTAACCTGATTAGAATTTTTATTATTAATAAGTGAGTGGTAAATTAATTACATACAAACGAGTCGTTGATATTTTTTCTTATAAAATTTGAACATAAGTTAAAATAAAATATTTTAGTGAAACAAAATTTAATTTTTTAAAAGTAGTTAGTTTTAGTTTTGTATATAATTTATCGAAATGACCATTTTTAATGAATTAAGAGTGGTTTTTGTGTTTATTAAACTAAGTCTAAGATAATTTTAGTTGTATTTCAATAATTTTATTTTCCATGTCGATTTAAAACGTTTGAAAAATCATTCAATATATAAAATTCATATGAAAATTACAAAACAATTATATTCACTTTGTTAAATATTTCTATACCTACTAAGTTAACTTTTTATATGATTAATATATTCTACGCTAAATAAGTCCACACAACATACTGTTTTTAAAGAATTTGTTAAGTTTTAATAAAAATAACAAAAAATGTAACACTATAGTTTATAAGACTTTTGTAAGCTTTTAGTGCAATATTTATGATATTAAACATAAAAAATATTTTTCATAGTATTTTTTTTAAACACGCTTAAACATACTTAAGTTATTAAATTTTATAAAAGTTATTATTTAAATTCGTAATACTTCTTGTTTTTAAATAAGTTTATAACTTTACATGGAATTAAAAAGATAGATTCATAAATTTTATACTGTTAGTAATCTTGACAACAGTCATTTGTTTCAATATGTATAAAATAAGGTAATATAATTTAGAAAGGTACTTAGTATTCCTAAATTTTAGGGTTTTTAAAATGGCGTAATTAAACATTTGCACATACGTTTATGAAGTATCGCATTAATGTTTTTCTAAAAATATTCGTTAGGCTGTTCAGTAAATGTACAAAATGGTCATACTCTAAATAAAAAATTATTACGAAGGCTACTTCAAAAAAAAATAAAAATATGTTAAAAATGTAATATTATATTTTATCTTAGGGTGAGCAGCTGCTCATTTAAATATATTCGAAAAACGTCTTATTTCAGTTTATAATTTTTTTATAAAAATAACTTATAATTTAATAAACTTTGAAGCAGATTAGAAGTGGGTCAGAACAATATTATTAGTTTGCTAGAAGCTAAAGGATTTTGGATATTGCAAATTTCAGAAAATACATTTGGGAAGAAGTTATTGATAAAGTAACTTTTAAAACTACTCTTTTTTTAAACTATCAAAAATGTTTTATTTAAAAAAAATTGCAGGAGGTCTTTATGATTTATTTTTCAATGTTATTAAATAAAACCTAATTTATTTTTTTTACTATCTAAGGTACAAAGAGGTGTTAAGCATTGTTTCTTCTTTTAACTTAAGAATCTATTCAGAATTACAAGTTTAAATTTTTAGCAAATTGGATAACTAATAATCATTCTGAAAATAAAACTTATTTTCAGGATTTAATAGAATAGGTTCGATTACCTTTATTGAGCTAAAATTTAATGCTTAGTGTTTTTAAATCGCATCGACTTTGTTCAGACAACAAAATTCTAAAAAAATTTTCTACAATCACTAGTACTTTTGAAATATTTACAGTAGATTAGTCAAACAAAACTTTATGCTCTCTAAACCTTTTTTATACAATTACAGATTGTTGTTATGTTATTGTCGCCATTGTTATAAAGTTATTTACTAGTTTTTGCTTAAGTAATCGCACAAATCTGGAATTACACAACAGTATCTCTTTTTTATTGTTGCAAGATTATTGACTTACGCTAAACCCATCAAAACTTAGACTACAAAACAAGGCAATACATCTGGTACGCTTGTTTTGAATACGATTAACAAGCGTAATTGTATATGTTGTATAAGTGAATTCAATTAATGATCGTATTCAAAACGAGCATACCAGATGTCTTGCCTAGTGGACACTGTATAGAACGTTGCACGGCAAAAAACAACTTGTCTACCGAATCCATGATTCGGACTCGGATCCGGCCAATACCGAAATTTAGGATTAGGTAGACAACTCTAAATTTTTGAATTTTACTTAATTGTATGTCAAAGTTAAATAAAATCTAGAACTAGTCAATGATTTCACGCTTGAGTGGATAATTTTTTTTTTATTTTACACTTAAAAATCCTTATCAATTTCGATTTAAAGTTTTGCACACAGTATTAAAACGATGCAAATTATTTTTGTTAGACTCTGAAATAAAATTAAAAACATATGTAAAGCTTTTAATCTCAGCATTTTGGATAACCGCTTTTATTTATTATTTCTTTGTTTAGTGTCTTATGGTTGCTCGATGTAATGAACTGCTGCATTATTTATACAAAGAAAAAAATGCAACTTAAATATGTAACATTAAAGCAGATGCTTGCATACTTTTAGCTATATACTTTTTGGCAATATTTTATCATTTATTTAATTGATAAAATTATCTTATGCTATAGAGACTGAAACAGCTAAATTCAAGTGTCCAGTACTATGTGACTAACTATAAAAGCGATCAAGATTCGAATATTACACTGGAAGAATAGCAACTGGTTAATAACATTATTCTCGTGCTTGAAGTTTTTTTTGTAACAAAAAAGTATAGTAAAAATAGTGTAATGCTTTTAAGCGTGATCCCGCATGCAAAATCAATGACAGAGATTGTTAACTTTTTCAAAATTACAGAAAAAGTATCAAATGTTTGTAAACTTTAGCAAAAAGTATAGGAGACTTGCGAAAAAAGGTTCTATACTAATAACAACAATTTAAACCTGAATAACAACGAATTACTGTTAGTCACAACAGCTTTTGATCTACGATATCGACTTTAGCTTTCCCTTCTTGCCTCCAAAATAATGTTAAAGAGTAGCTAGAACTAAATGTTAAAAAGCATGTCTGTTTTGAGGCTAATTAAGGTGGTGATTCTCCTATATTGCCACTAAGAAAACCAAAACTAAACCACTTTTTAAATTTTGATCCGAAGAAGTTTTCATATCAATATTATTTGTTTAAAATACAATCAAACACAGATACACAGGAGAAAGAGCAACATGACTCTATTGATAAAGAAATTGAAGCAGAAATAAAGGGCTTTTTTGCTATGGAAAATTTGAATGTAGATTCTGAAGAGGATGAAGTCTTAAACTGGTAAAACTTAAACAAGACAAAATACCCGCTTCTTGCCAGTTTTGCAAGGAATATTTTGCTGCACCATCATCTTCTGTGTATTTAAAAATATTGTTTCTTGAAGCTGGAAATTTGTACAACCAGAAGCGCATTCGATTGCTTCCGGCGAATAACTTTTATTTCTCAATCACAGCTTGAAAAAACTAGAGTAATCTTTTGTAGTATAACAGAGATATCTTTTGCTATTGTAGTTCGTTTTAAGTTTAAGCAGCTTCTTAATTTAATCTTCTTCTTTTTGATATGGTAAACGTGTAATATATATTACGGCTCGATGTTTTTTTCAAATGCACTTTGTTCTATAAATATGAACACTTGCAAAATCTTATGTTCTAATTATTTTATAGCCACGTAATTTAAACGCAAAATGTTTCAACTTCTTTTGTATATTTTTTCTGCTTTGATCATTTATTAAAATCTATAATTTGTTTTTTTTTTGCATAACAAAAGTACAACCTAGTTGTTAATGTTGCTTGACTGGACATCAAAATATTTAAACTAAAATAGTTAATAATAAAAAATATAAATTAATAATAATAATTTTTTTTTTTTCCAGCAA